>NC_081359.1:45920529-46220529 GCF_030684315.1 Stegostoma tigrinum
TGGCAGGTTCATGTGTCCCTTTATAGTTCTGTTGGCTCTTGCATGCTTTCATTTACACTGCCGTTTCATACACTTCCTACAGAGAAACCATTTCATAATCTTTGGAATTAATGTGATCTGGTAAGTGTTTGTCTATTTTGCCAGCATCACAACACTCACTCACTATCTCCTCATTAGCTCAGTTGACTGGATGGTTGTTTTGCAATGCAGAGTGACACAAATACATTTATCAGATTCATTTGCTGCACTGGATGAAGTTACCATGAAGGTCCTGTCTATTCAACCTTGTCCGTCGCCTGAAGTGTGGTGATCTTTCGGTTAAACTCAGTGACAGTCATCTCTTTGAGGGACTGGCATGATGGTGACTTCGCCTTACATTTGTTTTACTGCACTTCCCAGCTTCTTGTCATCTGCAAACTTTCCAGTATTTTCCCCATCACCTGAACTCCAAATCAAACAAATCAAAAGCCCACAGCACTGAGCACTTGGAATACCTGAATCTAGGTTTCCTTCTTATCTGGAAAAAGTAAGGTTCACCATTACTCTACTTTCTCACTTTTTCATTACATGCTGCGTGATATTCCCATGGACTTTAGCTTTACCAGCAATCCAGAAGTTAACTTCTTTATTAAATGTTTTTCAGAAAGTGGCTGTAACTCTCCTCAGCAACTGTATCCACTCCATCAACTAATTTAGTCAGATGTAATTTATCTTTAACAAGTTCATCATTTTCTGTCTTGCACTTCTCCACACAAGTAAATTGACTTTAAGTTGTAACGTCTTGTGAAGTCCCTCTCTTGCTTCCCGATGCTGGACTGATTGCTCCCTGATGCTGGGGCAACTGGCCTGTAGATCCCAAGCCCCTGATCCCCAAACACTGCCCCATGGATCCTTGACATTGGACTATGCTCGTCATTGCCAAACTTGAATCTTTTTGAACAAAGGTATAGCGCTTGCAATCCCCAGTCCTAATGCACCATTTTCAAATTCAAGGAGAGCTGGAAGATTTCGTCCAAAACTCTTACTATATTCTGTCAGTAACCACAAATGGCGGCTGGATGACTTTTCTACTTTGAACATAGAACAGTACAGGCCCTTCGACCCACAATGTTGTGCCGACCTATTATCCTACCAAGATCGATCTACCCTACATTTTACTGTCCTTAATTTGCCTATCCAAGAGTCGCTTAAGTTTCCAAAGTATCTAACTCCACTACCACTGCCCGCAGCGCATTCCACATGACTAATGCTCCTTGTGTGAAGAACCTATCTCTGACATCTCCCCTATACCTTCCATAAAATTATGCCCCCTCATAATAGTTATTTTCACCCAGGGAAGTCATCTCTGGATATCCACTCTATCAAGTCACCTCTCATTATTCGCTCCAATGAGAAAAGTCCTAGCTCGCTTAACCTTTCCTCATAAGACCTGCCCTTCAGTCCAGAACAGCATCCTGTAAATCTCCTCTGCACCCTCTCAAAGCTTCCACATCTTTCCTGTAATGAGGTAACCAGAACTGAACACAATATTCCAAGTGAGGTCTAACCAGAGTTTTATAAAGCTGCAGCTTAATCTCACAGCTCTTGAACTCAATTCTCCTGCCAACACATCACACACCTTCTTTATAACCCTATCAATTTGGGCAGCAAATTTGAGGGATCTATGGACGTGGACCCCAAGATCCCTCTGTTCCTCTACACTGCTGAGAATCCTGCCATTAACCCTCTATTCTGCATTCAAATCTGACCTTCCAAAATGAATCACTTCACTTTTTTTTTCTGGGTTGAATTCCATCTGCCATTTCTTTGCCCAGGTCTGCATCCTGTCAATGTCCCAGTGCAACCTACAACAGCCCTACAACTCCACCATCCTTCGTGTCATCGGCAAACTTACTAACACACTCTTCCACTTCCTCATCCAAGTCATTTATAAAGATCACATAGAGCAGAGGTCCCAGAACAGATCCCTGCGGAACACCACTGGTCACTGAGCTCCAGGCTGAATACTTTCCATCTACTACCATCCTCTGTCTTCTATTGGACAGCCAGTTTTGTATCCAGATAGCCAAATTTCCCTGATTCCCATGCCTCCTTGCTTTCTGAAAGAGCCATTTGCGTGCTTTGAAACCTTCAAGTATCCAATTTCTCAACTGCCTCCTACAAGCTCTTTGAACACTAAGTCACAGTGAGTTGTGCATAGCTAGAAAAAAATTACTTTTGATTTAAAAGACAATAGAACAAGGTTAGACAGACCATGTTTGGGAGCCTAGGGAAAAAAATCAAATTGAAATGCAGACAATATGATGTGTGTTAGTTTGAGTAGAGGGAGAGTGTGTTGCATTGTTGACTGTCGTACATGTATTTTTTCGGTTTGTTGAAACTAGTCTCTCAGAAATTGTACATTTGAATCTCAAAGTCATACAGCATAGAAGGTGACCCATCAACTCACCATGGTTATGCTGACCAACAAACACCAAATTACTCTACAATCCTACGTGCAACATAGTCTACTATGCACTGGCATTTTTAAGTACTCATCTTAGATGCTTCTTGAATGTAGGAAGAGTCTTGCCTCCGCTAATCTCTCAGGCACGACACTCTGGATGAAATTGTTTTTCCCCAGATCTCTTCTAAACCACTTACTCTCGCATTAAGCCTATGCCCTTAGAAGTATCAGCCATGGGGAGAAATTCTCATGGTACTTTGTCTATGTCGGTCATAATTTTGTGTATCTTGATCAAATCCTCCTTTAGCCCCCACTGCTGCAAGAAAAACAAACTCGGCATATTCAGTTTCCAGTGCAATCATGTCCTCCCTATAGCGTGGCAACCAGAACTGCAGATAGTATTCCAAATGTCACCTAACCAAAGTTTTACAAAGTTATAACAAGACTTCCATGCTCCTATATTGTACATCCTAGCTAATGAAGCAAAGCATCCCATGTGCCTCCCTCACCACCCTATCACCTGACACCTCCTGGAATATGTGAACTTGTTCACCAAGGTCCTTTGTTCCTCAGTACTCTTAAGGGCAGACCGTAAATTGTATATATCCTTCCCTTATTAGACCTCCCAAAATGCATCACCTCATACTTAAAAGGATGAAATTCCATCTGCTATTCTTCTGACTAATGTACCAGCTGATCAATATCAAACTGAACACTGACACTATCCTCTTCACTATCAGTAACCCCACCAATGTATTTTTCTCTTTCCAGCACACTTCAAACGTGCTGAGTGCTGTTCTTTTGCTCTTGAAAGAGCTCGATGGAGACGGGCTGGAGATTGTATACAGAACATCAGAGCAGAAACTCCAAATGTTGCACAGGAAAGAGACTGAACAGGACCAATGAGCGACAACTGACGAGGCTCACAGACAGTTTAAGTTGATTTTGACTCATGAGAGCTGTTTCAAAATTCAAGGAAATGCGAGAGAAAATTTAAAACTAGGACTTGTAGAGATGAGGTGAAGCAACTTCACTGAAGTGATAACATCATAGGCCTAGACAGTATCTATCATATGATTTACCATGGTCTTCCCTTGGAGGAACAGCTTGTTGTGACCAGTAGCTGCATAGATACATCCATCCTTGTAATCACGTTCCTGGTTTAACAGAAGAGTTCAAATTCACCAGTTACCCTCAAGTTAATGCAGATCTGACTGGAGAGGCCGGTTGTGTTACTGTATGAAAAGGTACTAGCACAATAAAAGGGAACATTTGCAAGGAAAACGAATCTCATACTTCCTCCCTACAGGTTTAAGGATTTAATATTGCTTGTCAGAATTTCTTTGTCCTCTTATCCTTGAAACCTTCTGCCACAAGTATTGATCTGAATAAAAATCTAACATGAAAATACATCCTACCATCAGCGTGTCAGTGGGCAGAGTGTGGACCTTGATAAGTGCAGTACCAAAAAATCCCATGTTGACGTTACCTACAATTTCTGTGCGTCCAGTCACTATCTGAAGACACCTGACATTTTATTCTAGACAGTTCCATTGAGCCAGTGTTATTCATTCTGGTTGAACAGCCATCACCACTGTTCAGCTTTTGCATGCACAAACTTGACCATGGAACTAAACAAGCAAGTGTCAGTGTTGCTGGAGGAGGGACAGAGGAAACATTACAAACAAATTCAGATCCTAGAGTACTAAAACACACACATTTATTTAGACCATAGAAAAGCCCAGCAAATTCATAAAACCTGTCTCTAGTTTGCGATCTGAACCAAGATGAGAACCCAGTGGCCTCATTATTCCCAAATATATTGTAACATCCCCTCCAAAGACTCCTGCCTGTAGTGTGTGTAACTAACTATTTCAGAACACTTGTGATTTTGATATCAGAGCGATCAACTGGTGCATAAGTGAGTAGTGCACGTAGCTTTACAACGTAAAAACCAATTATTCTACACTTGCAGTTCTCAAGTTTCAATGTTTGATTCTAGGTGGAAATGTATTTCAGAGCTCAATTTTTTGAGATGCTTAATTTACTGGATTTTATCTTTGACAGGGAGGGGACGATCATAGGTGTACTCAGCAGTGGCATCACGCTAAACATGGAAATGCTGGAGGATGATTTGCTAAATACAAATCTGGTGGAAGGTACAGATGAGGAGAATCCTTTTATGGTTATGGAATGGAGGGAAAGGGGTGACAGCAGAGGGTGAGAAATGGGTTGAACAGTCAGCTACTATAGAGGGAGTGGCAGGCAGGTGGAGGAGTTAGAATCATATATTAGGGATGAATGATAACATTGCAGAAGCATTGCTGTTGAAAGTTGCATTATGTGGTCATAGCCGATGGTAACGGAAGGACTGGGTTAAGTGGAATGGAGCCCTCACATAGTATTAGAGCGTGAGGTAGTATAGTAGGGAATGATGCAAGTCCGCAGGATGGTAATGAACTTTAACTGATAATGTGTACTAGAAATAGAGACAGAGCAGTCGAGATTGAAGAATCAGGCCCTGTCAAGCCAGGAAGAGTGTGGATGTGGGATGCAAAGGCTAAGGGCAGAAAGCCACAAGTGTACAGAAATCAATATACCCAAATAGAATTGGGGTAAGGTCCCCCGAGTAGGAATGCTCCTACAAAAGGAAGGCAGAGCTGGTGCCCAAGCAGTGTCAAAAGGGACACTCTATTTTGAAAGAAGTGGAATCGAGGAGAGATGGTTCAGAGAGAAAAGACAAGTAAAGCTAGGTGCAGAAGGATACGGTGGATGGGACTGCTTAGACACCGTTTTGAGGAAGGAACAACAGATAATCTGTTTCTGAAGAAGGGTCCCGACCCGAAATGTCAACTTGCCTGCTCGTCTGATTTGCCTGGCCTGCTGTGTTCTTCCAGCTCCATACTGTCTTATCTCAGCCTCCACCTACAGTAGTTCCTGCTATCTCAGAGAGTCTTCAGACTATCCCAATGAGTTTTAAGGGGTAGGGAGAATAAACAGGCATGGTACACACAGTGTATTAGGGACAGGAAATCAAAAATGTTTAAGATAATGGAAAGCATCAGAAGAATCACAAAAGCAGGGAAAATGTGTTCAACCTTTATAAATGTCTGGGTAGGCCACATTTTAAATCTGGCTGAAAGAGGAGAGGATGATGTGAGGTTTAGAGGAAATTACAGGAATATTCAAGGTCTGAGGGGATTTAACTGCAACGTTGAGGATGCAAAAGCTAAAATTGTTCTGTGGACAAAAAAGTTTGAGACGCAGTCTGATAGAGTGTGGTTTAAATGCCAAGATATTTGGGAATGCCATTCAAAACGTTTTAAAAACATTGCAATAATCCACAGTCTCTTTGAATGAATCTTGTTCTAAACATGGATTCCACTTTGGAATTACATTTCAGGAACAGATTCAGTGAAAAAGAGGGTACACGAGGTAATGAGACAGGCGTCACTGCTAGGCCAGCATTTATTCTGCATCCCTAACATTTAAATGTTAACCACATTGCTGTCGGTCTGGAGACACAATGAGGCCAGACCAGGGTAAGGATGGCAGTTTACTTCCATTAAGGCCATAAGCTATTTTCATTAGTTGCGGATTCTAGAAGTAGGGTGCATATTCTGAGAATTAGGCCCAGGCTATTCGAGAGATGCCAGGAAGCACTTGTACACAAAAAGGGTTGTAGACCACCTATAAATGGCAGTGGATGCTGGATCAGTTGTTAATTTTAAATCTGAGATAGGTAAGATTTTCTTAGGCAAATGTTTTAAGGGATATAGGTCAAAAGACAAATGTATGGAGTCAGGGCAGAGATCAATCAGGATCACATTGACGGTAGAATAGATTTGATGGACTGAATAGCCATTTTGTTTGCAAAATTAGCTTGAAGGTAGGAATTAAGTCTTGTCCTAGACATCATCATCATCACCATCCCTGGAAATGCCCTGTCTCACCAGCAGGATAGCCCCAGCAGAGGTGGCTGCACAATGGTGTACAGTTGGGAGGGAACCTCAACATTGACTCCAGACCTCTCAAAGTCTGTTTGCTTCAAGTTAAACATGAGGAGGGAAACCTTCTCCTGATAACCACATTCTGTCCTCCCTCAGCTGATGAATCGGAGGATGGCAAGGTCACAAAATTTACCCTGACACGGATTTCAGTGTTGACTGTCAAGAGTGGTTTGGCAACAACACTACTGATTCAGCTGGTTAGATTTTAAAGGACATAGCTGCTAGACTGAGTCTGGAGCTAGATCCTATATGTCTAGCAACTCAAGACTGGGCACCCATGGGGCACTGTGGGCCATCAACTGCAGCACAATCTGTAACCTCATGGTACGGCATATCCCTCACTCAACCATTACGTCAACCCAGGTCATCAACCCTGGTTCAATGGAGACTGTAGGGAGGGCATGCCAGGAGCAGAACAAGACATACTTGAAAATGAGGTATCAACCCCGTGAAGCTACCAAAAAGGACTACTTGCATGTCAAACAGCATAGGCAGCAAGGGATAGACAAAGCCAAGCAAGGCCCTAATCAACAGATCACATCTAAGTTTTGCTGACCTGCCACGTCCAGACATAAATGGGGGGTCGACAACTAAACAACTCACTGGAGTAAGATGATCCACAAGTATCTTCAATGATGGTAGAGCCAAGCACATCAGTGCAAATGATAAGGCAAAGGCTTTTGCAGCAATCTTCAGCCAGAAATGCTGTGGATGATCTATCTTGGCTTCCTCCAGTGGTCCCCAGCATCACAGATACCGGCTTTCAGTCAATTCAATTTAAAACATATATGAAGAAATGGTTGGCAAAACTGAATACTGTAAAGGCCACGGGTGCCAACTACATTGTGGTAATAGTACTGAAGGCTTGTCCTCCAGAACTTGATGCTTCCCTAAGCCAAGCTGGTCCAATACAGTTGCAACACTGGCATCTATCTGACAATGTGGAAAATTGCCCAGGTATGTTTTGTACATAAAAAGCAGGATAAATCCAACCTGGCCAATTACTGTCCGCTCTCAATCATCAGTAAAATGATGAAATGTGTCATCAATGGTAATATCAAGCAGCACCTGCTCACTATGCCCAGGTCTGGGTTTCACCTGGATCACTCAGCTCCGGACCTCATTCTAGCTTTGGTTTGAACATGTAAAAAAGAACCGAATTCCAGAGGCAAGGTAAGAAAGACAGCCATTGACATCAAGGCTACTTCAGAGAGTGTGGCATCAAGGAGCCCTGGCAAAACTGGAATCAGTGGGAATCTAGGGGAAAACTCTCCAGTGGTTGCAGTCATACCAACGCATAGGAAGGTGACCATGGTTGTTGGAGGTCAGTCACCTCAACTCCAGGATATCTCAGCAGGAGTTCCTCAGAGTACTGTTCAACCATCGACAGCTGCTTCATCAATGACCTTCCCTCCAACATAAGGCTAGAAGTGGGGATGTGTGCAAATATTGGCAAAATGTTCGGCACCATTCACAACTCCTGAGATATCCAGGCTAGGGCTAACAAGTGGCAAGTAAGATTTGCTCCACATGTCATAGGGAGGTTGTTGAGCATAAACCACCTACCCTTCCTAGACATAATGCAAAAACAATGGGGATCTCCAGACTAGTATATAGAAAGACCACACATGCGGACCAAATACTCAATTACTCGAGCAAACAGCCCCACACCCACAAACGGAGCTGCATCAGGACACTACTTAAAATGAGCCACAACCCGGAACTATGCAATGCAGAATGGGAGCACTTACATGGAGTCTTCAAAAGAAATGGATACCTGAAGAGAACAATCCACTGTTATCTCTGAGAGAGACACAACAAGACCAGAAGGACTTATCACTCTCCCATACATCAAGGACATTTCAGAGATGACCACAAGACTGCTCAGACCCCTAGGTATCAGAGCAGCCCACAAACCAACAACCACACTACGACAGCTACTGATGAAAGGAAAGGTTTCCATACCCAAAACCAGCAAAACTGGGTTAATATACAAAATAGCATGCAAGGACCATGAGAAAAACTACATAGGCCAAATTGGAAGAAAATAGATGGATGGATTGATTGACAAATTGATTGACGGATACATGAACACCAAGTAGCCACCAAGAAATGTGATCAATTCTCACTTGTCTCACTGCACATGGACAACAAGGGACACAAATTCGACTGGGACAACAGATCGATAATCGCACAAGCCAAACAGAGACACACTAGGGAATTCCTGGAGACCTGGTATACACATTGAATTAGATCCTGTGTACAAACAACTGAGAACCAAAACATGAAGGAATTCCAACCACCGCAGCAAACAGAAGCATATAAGTAACAAATAGGACAGAACACTGACGCTTCATCTCAAGCACACTGATGATGTTACGTAGCTGGGTGACAAAGTGTTTGCAACCAGCTCCACCGGCTCAGGCGAATGTATCTACAACCTCATCCACAACCCAACCTAAAAATCTTCTCGAAAGCTTGTGACAAGTAACTCACCTCCTGGCTCTTGAAAGCCTGTTCACAACCTTCAGGGCGCAAGTCAGGAATGTGATAGAATACACTTAACCAGGCAAGTGGGGAGTAACTCCAACAACAAATTTCGTGTCGGTCTTCACAGTAGGAGACACAAATAACATGACAATAATTGATGGCAAGTAAGCTAATGACAAGTGAGGACCTAGAAATTATCATTATTACTAAAGAGGTACTGTTGGGCAAGGTAATGGAGCTAAAGCTAGACAAACCTGGTCCTGATGAAGTACCTCCCAGGACACTGAAAGGGATGGCAGGGGAAATAGCAGATGTGCTCGTGGTAATTATACCAAAAGTCAGTGAACTCTGGGGCAGTTCTGACAGATGGAAAACAGCAAATGCGACACCACTGTTTAAGAAAGGAGGTAGACATGAGGTGGAAAACTATAGGCCCATTAGCTTAACTTCCACAGTGGGGAAAATTCTTGAATCTGTAGTCAAGGAAGAAATAACAAGAAATCTGCACAGAAATTGGCCCATTGTGCATACACAAGATGGGTTCAGGAAAGGGAGGTCATGTTTAACAAATTCACTGGAATTCTTTAAGGACATTATGGTTGCAGTGGACAACTGTGTATCTGGATTTCGAGAAGGCATTCAAAAAGCTGCTGCAAAGATAAAGATGCATGGTGTTACCGGTAATGTATGAACCTGGATAGAAGATTGGTAAACTAACAAAAAGCAAAGAGAGGGGATAAATGGGTGTTTTTCTAGTTGACAATACTCCAGATGTGGCTGAACCAGGCTTTTGTACAGCTGGAGCATAACTTCACAGCTCTTGAACGCAACCCCTCTATTAATGGAAGCTAACATGCCATATGGCTTCTTAATAACTCTATCCACCTGGGTGGCAGCTTTGAAGGAACTGTGGACATGAACCCCAAGATCCTTCTGCTCCTCCATACTGCCAAGAATCTTTCCGTTAACCCTGTATTCTGCCTTCAAGTTTGTACTTCCAAAATGAATCACCTCACGCTTTTCAGGGCTAAACTTAATCTGCCACTTCTCAGCCTAGCTCTGCATTCTATCAATGTCCGTTTATAACCTAGAACAGCCCGTTGCACTATCCACAACTCGACCTAGCTTCGTATCATCCGCGAACTTACTAATCCACCCTTCCACTCCTACATCCAAATCATTTACATAAATCACAAATAGAAGAGGACCCAGAACAGATCCGTGTGGTACACCACTCATAACTGAGCACCATGTTGAATATTTTCCATCCACTACCAGCCTTTGTCTTCTCAGGGTCAGCAAATTCTGAATCAAATCTGCCACATTTCTCCCTATCTCATGCCTCCTTACTTTCTGCATGAGCCTACCATGGCGAGCCTTATCAAACGCCTTATTACACCCACTGTTCAACCTTCATCCACATGTTTGGTTATCTCTTCAAAGAATTCAATAAGGTTTGTGAGGCGTGATCTATGCCTCACAAATCCATGTTGACTTATCATGAAATCAAACTGTGTCTGTCAAAGTGATCATAAATCCTATCCTCAGAGTCCTTACAATAATTTGCCCACCAGTGAAATAAGACTAACTGGCCTGTAATTTCCGCAATTATCCCTATTCCCTTTTTTGAACAAGGGAATGATGTTTGCCACTCTCCAATCTTTTGGGACTATACCTGGGAGGATGAAAAGATCATCGCCAAAGGCCCTGCAATCTTTTCCCTCACTTCCCATAGAATCATTGGATAAATCCCATCAGGCCCAGGGGACTTAACTATCTTCAAGTTCCTCAAAATTCCTAGTACATCTTCCTCACTTAACATTCACCTCCTCTAGTCTACCAGCCTGTTTCACACTGTCCTCCCCTCCAACTAGGTCCCCCTCAGTTGTGAATACCGAAGAAAAGTATTCATTAAGGACCTTTCCTATCTCTTTAGGGACCGTGTGCAAATTCCCTTTACAATCCTTGCTCGGCCCAACCTTTCTCTGGTCATTCTGTTATTCCTTACGTACGTGTAAAAAGCCTTGGGGTTTTCCTTGATCTTATCCGCCAAGGTTTTCTCATGTCCCCTTTTAGCTCTCCTAAGCCCTTTCTTCAGCTCCTTCCTGGCTAACTTGTATCTCTCCAGAACCTCTTACGATCCTTGTTCCTAAACCTTACATAAACATCCTTCTTCCTCTTAACTA
The DNA here is from genome assembly GCF_030684315.1 of Stegostoma tigrinum. Classification (NCBI taxonomy): domain Eukaryota; kingdom Metazoa; phylum Chordata; class Chondrichthyes; order Orectolobiformes; family Stegostomatidae; genus Stegostoma; species Stegostoma tigrinum. Next base: position 45,931,662 of record NC_081359.1, read on the forward strand.
GTCGTTTAACCTCTCGAGAACCAAGGCTCCTGCACTCGACTACATCTTCCCTGCCTGCTAGGGACAAACATGTCGAGCACACGCAGTATGCGTTTCTTAAACAATCTCCATGTTTCTGTAGTGCTCTGTTCCCATTTGTTGTTACCCAGATCTTGCCTAACAGAATTATAACTACCCTTCCTCCAATTATAAACCTCACCCTGCTGTATGTACTTATCCTTTTGAATGATTGTTGTAACAGTAACAAGAGTTATGTTCGCTACCACCAAAATGCTCTTCTACCAACAGGTCTAACACTTGGCCCAGGTCATTGCCAAGCACCAAATCCAAAGTGGCCTCTCCTCATGTTGGTCTATCTACATTCTGTGTCAGGAATCCTTCCTGAACGCGCTGGACAAAATACGCTCCATCTCAACTAACTCGTTTTTCACATTCTCACTCCTATTTCTACCTATGCCATTGATACTGATATGTACCATGACTGCTGGTTGCTCACCCTCCTGACTTAAGGATCTTGAAGACACAATCTGAGATGTCACAGACCCTAGCACCTGGGAGGCAACATACCATCCATTCATCTCGTTCACATTCAGAACTGCCCGTGCCTCTAACTACTGAATACCCCACTACAATTGCTCTCCTCTTCTACCCGCTTCCCTTCTGAGCTACAGAGCCAGACCCTGCACCAAATTTCCAATAAATATTTGGAAAGTTGAAGTCACCCATGACTACAACCCTGTAACTTCTGCACCTTTCCAGTATCTGCCTCACAATTCGCTCCTCTACTTCTCTGAAACTATTAAGGGTTCTGTAAAAAACCAAAGTGACTGCTCCTTTCTTGTTCTTGACCTCAATCTAAACTGACTCTGTAGACATATCATTCTTGAACTGCTTCTCAGTAGCTGCAATACCAGCCCTGACTAGCAATGCCCCTCCCCCACCTCTTTTACCACCCTCCCTATTTCTTTTAAAACATCTAAATCCCGGAACTTCCAACAACCATTCCTGTCCCTGAGTTACCGAAGTTTCTGTAATGGCCACAACATCGCAGTTCCAAGTACCGACCTATGCTCTAAGTTCATCCGCCTTATTTCTGATACTTACAGCATTGAAATGTATACAGTTCAAACCATCCCTGTGTCCAGAATTATGCTCCGTCGACTGCATTTCTTTATAAATCACCTCACTCCCTGTGGTGTCTTTTGAAAGGCTGAATACCTCATGCTCTGAATTACAAATCCGGTTCCCCACCCCCTGCCAATCTAGTTTAAACCAGTCTGTATAGCACGAGCAAATCTCTCTTCCAGGATATTTGTGCCCTTCTGGTTCAGGTGCAACCGTCCTTACTGTACAGGTCCCACGTTCCTCAATGTGCTCCAATTATCCACATAGTGGAAGCTCTCCCTCCTACACCAGCCTTGTAGCCAAGTGTTTAGCTGCACTCTCTCCCTATGTCTTACCTCATTATCACGTGGCATTGGTAGTAATCCAGAGTTAATGGCCCTGTTTGTCCTGGACTTCAGCTTTCAATCTAACTCCCTGTACTCGTTTTTCACATTCACACTCCTTTTTCTACCAATGCCAATGTGTACCATGACTGCTGGTTGCTCACCCTCCCCACTTAAGGATCTTGAAGACACAATCTGAGATGTCACGGACCCGAGCACCTGGGAGGCAACATACCATCCATTCATCTTGTTCACATTCACAGAACTGCCTGTGCCTCTAACTATTGAACACCCCACTACAATTGCTCTCCTCTTCTACCCCCCTTCCCTTCTGAGCTACAGAGCCAGACCCTGTACCAGAGACCCAGTCTCTTTGGCTTACCTCTGGTAGGTTCCCACCCCACAATAGTATCCAAAACAGTATACTTATTGTCGAAGGAAACTATCACAGGGAACTCCTGCACTGTGTTTTTTCCCCCTTCTCTTACTGTCACCCAACTGCCTTCACTCTGTATCCCTGTAGCTCGTTTCTATCACCACCTAAGCCTCCCGAATGATCTGTTCATTCAGCTCCAGTTCCCTGACGCGGTCTTTGAGGAGCTGGAGCTGGGTGCATTTCCCACAGGTGAAGTCAGCAGAGTCACTGCAGTTGAATTTTACCTGCCACATCCCGCAGGAGGAACATTGCACTGCCTTGACTGCTATCCCCTCTCAATTTAAACTTCCCCGAAAGATTTGTAAAAAGTAGAGAATAACTTACTTTCTCTTTTGTTCTTAGGTTTGAGGAGGTGGATGGGTGTGAGACACCACACTTGTGCACTCGCTCCCGGTCTCCTCCTGCTCCGTCGGCAAAAGTGAAGATCCCAAAGCACTAATGCAAGTTATTATCGTCGCCGCTTACGTTTCCAGCAGTCCCCTTATGCTCTCTCCCAAACCAGACGAAATCGTTGTGCTTATTGACGCTCCAGACAGAGGCTTTTTTTGGGTTAGAGGAGGAGGTTGGTGCGAGACACTTCACGTGCGGTGCTTCGCGTTTAGCCACTGTCAGAATATATGATTTTACCTTCCCAGCAATCCATTCGCGCTCTCTCCTGACTCCCGCCGCTGAACAAACGGAGGCCGCAGACCAAGTCTGTCGCAATGAAAATCTCACCTTCCCAGCAGTCCTCTTGCGTTCTCTCCCGACTCAGCCCGCTGAACAAATGGAGGCCACAGACTCACGAGCTGAGTCTTTTAAACTGAAAAGCTCACCTTCACCTCGCGCTTTCTCCCGACTCCCACCGCTGAACTAATGGAGGTCGCATACTCACGAAGTAAGTCGTACAAAATGAAAAGTTCATCTTCCCAGCAGGCCCCTCACACTCTCCTCCGACTCCCACTGCCAAATAAACGGAGGCTGCAGACTTGGGAGGTAAGTCTTTTAAACTGAAAAGCTCATCTTCCAAGCAATCCCCTCGCCCTCTCTCAACTCCCACCGCTGAACAAACGGCGGCCGCAGACTTACGAGGGAAATCTTTTAAACTGAAAAGCTCACCCTCCCATTGAATCCCCTTGTGCTCTCTCCCTACTCCCGTCGCTGAACAATTATTATACTGAAATGCTTGTTTCAGTGAGATAAACACATTCGAAGATCAAAATCTCACAGTCATAAAATGTCTTAAGATTTGTTACAGGTTGTACTAATTTTTTTTATTTCCATGGAGTAAGCACATGGGCGGCCCAGTAACTCAGTGGTTAGCACTGCTACCTCACAGTGCATGGACCCAGGTTCAGTTCCAGCCTCGAGTGACTGTGTGGAGTTTGCACATTCTCTGGTTTCCTCCCACAGCCCAATGATTTACAGGTTTGGTGGATTGGCCATGCTAAATTGCCCATAGAACCCAAGGGTGTTTAGGTGAGCTTGGTTAGACAATGGGAAATGCAAGGGTGAGGGAATGGACCTGGCTGGGAGGCACTTTGGAGGGGTGGTGTGAACTTGTGGGGCCAAATGGCCTGTTTCCACAATGTAGGGATTCCATGAGAAGCACATTGCAACATTCAAATTGGACAATTACCAAATGACTTAATATTTGATGCAGTTGTACGAAAAAGCTTATTTCCACGAGGTAAGCAAATTAGAACATTAAAAATTCACACACACCAAACTTCATCAAAATCTGATGCTGAGTGAAAAAAAACACTCCTTTTCTTAAGATAAGCACATTTGATCATCAAAATCTCACAGTCACCAAACGTCTTAAAATCTGAGATAGCAGGAACTGCACATGCTGGAGAATCTAAAAAAACAAGTTGTACAGCTGGATGAACACAGCAGGCCAAGCAACATCAGAGAAGCAGCAAGGCTGACGTTTTGGGCCTAGACCCTTCTTCAGAAATGTGCTGATGTTTCAGGCCTAATTTTCTGAAGAAGGGTCGAGGCCATAAACGTCAGCCTTGCTGCTCCTCCAGTGCTGCTTGGCCTGCTGTGTTCATCCAGCTCTACACCTTGTTATCTCAGCATTGTCGTTATGTTGATTTTGATGGGGAGGAAGATTTGCATCAGTGCAATCACTTCTTTCATGAGGTGAAGTTAATGGAGTGATGTTAGGAATATTTGCATCAGTGAAGTCACTGCTTTCTGAAAGTAGACTTCAGTAGGACACCCTTTGTGTTCATGCTATGGTGAGTACCCTGAAAATGGTAGTCAAGTGGTGGCACTGATTGGTTGATGTAAGGAAAATTTGCATCTGTGCAGTCACTGCTTCTAGATGGTGGGGTCTGGGAATGGCATCCTCTGTGTTCACGTGAAAACCAGTACAAGGAACAGTGAAGTATTACTGTGATGGATGGACGGAAGGAATCAGCGCATTAACCGTTTCCCAGAGGTGGAATCTGTCATCGCACCAGCCCTTTTGACGTGCAGTTAAGTACCTGTAGGAGAGTGGCAGAATGGTGATGCTGAAGGGCTAATGTTGGGAATGGTTGCATCACCGCTTCCTCAAAGTGGACTTTGGCAAGTGTTTATGTTAAGGGGTGGACTCAGAAGATGGTTGCAGAGCAGAGATGCTGATTGGTTGACTTTGGGAAGATTTGTGTCAATGCAGTCACTTCCTCCACGAAGTGGAGTTTAGCAAGCCACCCTCCCTGTTCATTTGAAGTCAACTACTTGGAAGAGAGTAGCTGAGCGATGATGCTGGTGGGCTGATGTTAGGCGTATTTGCGTCAGTGCTTCCTGAAGGTGGACTTCTGCAAGACATCATCTTCGTTCACGTGAAGGCAAGTCACTGCTTCCACAAGGAGAATTTGTGCCCAACACCCTCTGTATTCATGTAAAGGCATGTACCCAGAAGAGTGCAGCAGAATAGGGTAACTGATTAGGAGATGTAGAAAAAGGTTTGCATCTGTACAGTTGCTTCATCCTGAGGGCAGACTTCAGCAAAACACTCCTTGTTTTCACGTTAAGGTGAGTACTCAGAAAATGCTAGCAAAGCAGGGATCCAGATTGGTTGACAAGGGGAAGATTTGCATCAGTGCAGTTGTCGTTTCCAGAAGGTGGAGTTTGGGAAGATACCCTCCATGCTCATGTGAAAGCCAGTACCTGAAAGATGGCAACATCATCGTGATGCCGATTGCTTGTTGTGGGCCAGGTTTGCCAAAGTGCAGTCATGGCTTTGTAAAGACTTCGGCAAGACACCCTTTGTGTTCATGTTTGGGTGGAGATGAGGTAGTAGATTGGTGATGCTGACTGGGCGATGTGGGGAAGATTTGTATCTTTGTAGTCGCTGCTTCCAGGTGGTGGAGTTTTGGAGGGTATTCCTCGTGTGTAGCTAAGTAGTGACACAGATTGGCTCACGTGGAGAACGTTTCCATCAGTGTAGCCACTTTTTCCAGAAGGTGGACTTTGGTATATGTGGAAGAGGCAAGCAGAGTGGTGATGCAGCTTGGCTGATATAGATAACTGACATTTATGTAGAGTTGCCAGATGGAAATGTTGTGTCTAGCTGTGAATGGGGTAATATATTGTTGCAGGATGGAGGTCTTATCAAAGTGGAACTAAGCAGGAGGGATGGCAAGCCATGTCACCGAGGACCTATAAGTCAATTTGTACTGGACAAAGGGGAACTTATTACAATTGGTGCTGATGGGTATGTGTGGAGAAACGCAGAAATTGAGCGGAGGCAGAAGATAAAGGATCAAAAAGAGAGAAAAGCAAGAAAGACTCAAAGAAAAGAAGAAAATGGCAGAAGAGCATCCAGAATTGGCTGCTGAGCAAGAGGAAGAGGAGGCTTTCCCAGCAATATGTATTCCTCCTGAACCAAATGCCTTAATATGTGGTTTCTGCTCAAATCAGGGGTGTTTCTGGTTATCTGTGGCTGGTTATGATTCTGGATATCTTTAGCATTGTGAGTTCTCATATGGAGAGAGAATTAATGAGGATGATGTCATTAATAGGGAAGAACCATTCGCTTTCATGGCCATTGAAGATGCAAGTGAAAATTTTAGGGGGTGGAGTTTGGAGGGCACTCTTCATGCTCACATCAAGGTGAGCACCTGGAAGAATGTAGCTGAGTAGTGATCCTGGTTTGCTCATGTGGGGTTACATCAGTGGAGTGACTTCTTCCAGCAGCTGGACTTAGGTAAGGCACCAGCTCTTTTGTCATGAAATCGCATAGCTTGAAGAAGTTAGCATTGCAATGATGCTGATGGGCTAACATAGAGAATATTTGCAAGGTGGACTTTAGTAAGACACACTTTGTGTTCTTGTGAAGGCGAGTACCTGTAAAAGGGAAACAGAGTGGTGATGCTGATTGGCTCATGTCAGGAAGATTTGCATCAGTCCAGTCACTTCTTCCATTCAGTCGAGTGCCTGGAAGAGGGGAGAACAGCAAGGATGCTGATGAGCTGACCTTCAAAATATCTGCATCAGTGCAGTCACTGCATCCTGAAAATGGACTTCAGCAAAGCACCTTTGCATTCACGGGAAGGCAAAGCAAAGGAAAGGCAAATTTGGGCATGATGCTCTCTGTATTCGCGTGAAAGCGTTACCCAGGATAGGGTAGCTGAGTGTGGCAGCTGATTGGCTGATGTAGAAAAGATTTGCTCATTTCCATGAGCACATTGCAACATCCAAGTTTGACAAGCCCCAAATACCTTCAACATTTGATATTGTTCGCATTAAAATGCTTAATTTAGTGAGATAAGCACATTAAAACATCACATTCACCAAATGTGTACTAAATTGCTTACTAATATGTGAGGTATGCCCATTAGGATGCCAAAACCACACACAACAAACATCTCAGAATCTCATATAATAAAATGTGAGGCTGGATGAACACAGCAGGCCAAGCAGCATCTCAGGAGCACAAAAGCTGACGTTTCGGGCCTAGACCCTTCATCAGAGAGGGGGATGGGGCGAGGGTTCTGGAATAAATAGGGAGAGAGGGGGAGGCGGACTGAAGATGGAGAGAAAAAAAGATAAGTGGAGAGAGTATAGGTAGGGAGGGGATAGGTCAGTCCAGGGAAGACGGACAGGTCAAGGAGGTGGGATGAGGTTAGTAGGTAGATGGGGGTGCGGCTTGGGGTGGGAGGAAGGGAAGAGCGAGAGGAAGAACAGGTTAGGGAGGCAGAGACAGGTTGGACTGGTTTTGGGATGCAGTGGGTGGGGAGGAAGAGCTGGGCTGGTTGTGTGGTGCAGTGGGGGGAGGGGACGAACTGGGCTGGTTTAGGGATGCGGTGGGGGAAGGGGAGATTTTGAAGCTGGTGAAGTCCACATTGATACCATTAGGCTGCAGGGTTCCCAGGCGGAATATGAGTTGCTGTTCCTGCAACCTTCGGGTGGCATCATTGTGGCACTGCAGGAGGCCCATGATGGACATGTCATCTAAAGATTGGGAGGGGGAGTGGAAATGGTTTGCGACTGGGAGGTGCAGTTGTTTGTTGCGAACTGAGCGGAGGTGTTCTGCAAAGCGGTCCCCAAGCCTCCGCTTGGTTTCCCCAATGTAGAGGAAGCCACACCGGGTACAGTGGATGCAGTATACCACATTGGCAGATGTGCAGGTGAACCTCTGCTTAATGTGGAATGTCATCTTGGGGCCTGGGATAGGGGTGAGGGAGGAGGTGTGGGCATAAGTGTAGCACTTCCTGCGGTTGCAGGGGTAGGGACTCTGATTGCAGTAAAGCACTTAGAACATCAAACTCTAACAATCACTAAACCTCGTGAATTCTGACACTGATTATGGAAAAATGCTTATTTGAATGAGATAAGCACATCCGAACTTCCAAATCTCACGTTCAGGAGACAGCTAAAACTTAGACGCAGGTTGCATTAAAATGCTGGTTTGAATGAGATGAGCACATTGCAACATCAAAATTTGACATTCATTGAAACACTTAAGAATTGATACTGATTGACGCAGTTTGTACTAAAGTGCTGATTTCAATGAGATGAGCACTTTGGAACAACAAAATTCGAGATTCACTGAAACACTTAACACTTGAATGCTGATTGCTCTAAAATGCTTATTTTCATGAGATGAGGACATTAGGACATCGAAATCTCACATTCAACTAAAAGTTGAAATGTAGATGCAGGTTGTATTAAAATGCTGATATCAGTGAGGCGAGCACTTTGCAACATTAAAATTCAACATTTACTGAAAGCCTTAAGAATTGATGCTGATTGCTTTAAAATGTGTATTTCTGTGACATAAGCACATTTGGGCATCAATATCCACCAGTCACCAACATCCTAACATCTCATGTTGATTGTACTAAATAGCTTATTTCAACAAAATAAGCACATCCGAACATCATAACGTCACATTCCATGAACATCTGAAAATATGACGCTGATTGCAGTGAAATGCTTATTTCTGTGAGATAAACACCTTGGAACATCAAAATCTCAGTCATTAAATATCTTCAAATCTGATACTTATTACAGTAACTCACTTATTTCAGTGAGATTCCACAAATGTCTGAAAATCTGATACTGATTGTAGTGAAATGGCTATTTCAGTGAGATGTGCATATTGGAACATTTACCAAACATCCTAAAATTGATGTTGAATTCTACTACAGTGCTTATTTCAGTGAGATTAGGACATCTGAACATCAAAATCTCACCTTCAGCAAATGTGTGAAAATCTGACGGAGATTGCTGTGAAATGTTTATTTCCATGTGATAAGCACATTGGAACATCAAAATTCAAGGAAGGGACTTAAGAATTGATGCTGATTGCTTTAAAATTCTTATTTCCATCAGATGAGACATGAGAACATCAAAATCTCACATTCAACAAACACTATAAAATTAGATTACAAGTCGTAGTAAAATGCTGATTTCAGTGAGATGAGCACTTTGCAATATCAAAATTCAACATTCATTGAAAGTCTTAAGAATTGATGCTGATTGCTTTAAAATGGTTATTTCGATGACGTAAGCACATTGGAACATCAAAATCTCACAGTCACTAAACATCTTAAAATCTGACACTGATTACACTAAAGTGCTTACATCCTTGAGATAAGCATGTTTGAAGATCAAAATCTCACATTCAACAAACATCTGAAAATTAGACGCACTTTGTACTAAAACCTTATTTGCTGGTGAAGAAGATCTGAACATCAAAATCTCACATTCAACAAACATCTTAAAATTTGAGAGATAGTAGGAACTGCAGATGCTGGAGAATCTGAGATAACAAGGTGTAGAGCTGGATGAACATAGCAGGCCAAGCAGCATCAGAGGAGCAGGAAGGTTGATGTTTCGGGCGTAGGCCCCTCTTCAGAAATGGGGGAGGGGAAGGGGAAGGGGGTTCTGAAATAAATAGGGAGAGAGGGGAAGGCGGATAGAAGATGGATAGAGGAGAAGATAGGTGGAGAGGAGACATGTCAAAGAGGCAGGGATGGAGATTCACAGGTTTTTCAGGAGGGAGGAGAGTAACTTCTTCAAGGTAGGCATCCTTAGAAGAGGCTACGCAATGGGGTTAAAATTGTTTCAGAGATAGTTGGAAGGGCTAAAACTGTTTCAGAGATAGTATCTAATGGTGGTTGTACTAAAATGCTTATTCCTGTGAATATACACACTGAATATCTCACATTCGACAAACATAGAACATAGAACAGTACAGCACAGAACAGGCCCTTCAGCCCACAATGTTGTGCCGACCATTGATCCTCATGTATGCACCCTCAAATTTCTGTGACCATATACATGTCCAGCAGTCTCTTAAATGACCCCAATGACCTTGCTTCCACAACTGCTGCTGGCAACGCATTCCATGCTCTCACAACTCTCTGCGTAAAGAACCTGCCTCTGACATCCCCTCTATACTTTCCACCAACCAGCTTAAAACTATGACCCCTCGTGCTAGCCATTTCTGCCCTGGGAAATAGTCTCTGGCTATCAACTCTATCTATGCCTCTCATTATCTTGTATACCTCAATTAGGTCCCCTCTCCTCCTCCTTTTCTCCAATGAAAAGAGACCGAGCTCAGTCAACCTCTCTTCATAAGATAAGCCCTCCAGTCCAGGCAGCATCCTGGTAAACCTCCTCTGAACCCTCTCCAAAGCATCCACATCTTTCCTATAATAGGGCGACCAGAACTGGACGCAGTATTCCAAGTGCGGTCTAACCAAAGTTTTATAGAGCTGCAACAAGATCTCACGACTCTTAAACTCAATCCCCCTGTTAATGAAAGCCAAAACACCATATGCTTTCTTAACAACCCTGTCCACTTGGGTGGCCATTTTAAGGGATCTATGTATCTGCACACCAAGATCCCTCTGTTCCTCCACGCTGCCAAGAATCCTATCCTTAATCCTGTACTCAGCTTTCAAATTCGACCTTCCAAAATGCATCACCTCGCATTTATCCAGGTTGAACTCCATCTGCCACCTCTCAGCCCATCTCTGCATCCTGTCAATGTCCCGCTGCAGCCTACAACAGCCCTCTACACTGTCAACGACACCTCCGACCTTTGTGTCGTCTGCAAACTTGCTGACCCATCCTTCAATTCCCTCGTCCAAGTCATTAATAAAAATTACAAACAGTAGAGGCCCAAGGACAGAGCCCTGTGGAACTCCACTCACCACTGACTTCCAGGCAGAATATTTTCCTTCTACTACCACTCGCTGTCTTCTGTTGGCCAGCCAATTCTGTATCCAAGCAGCTAAGTTCCCCTGAAATGCTTAATTCCATGAGATAAGCACATTGCAACATCAAACTCTCACAGTCATTAAATATCTTCAAATCTGATACTTATTACAGTAACGCACTTATTTCAGTGAGGTAAGTGCATTGGAACGTCAAAAGCTCACCTTTAACAAACAGCTGAAAGTTAGGTGGAGGTTGTGCTAAAATCCTGATTTCAGTGAGATGAGCACTTTGCAACATTAAAATTCAACGTTCACTGAAAGTCTTAAGCATTCATGCTGATAGCTTTAAAATGCTTATTTTTGTGCAATAAGCACATTAGTGCACAAAAGTCTACCACTCACCAAACATTCTAAAATCTCATGCAGGCTGTACTAAAACACTGATTGCTTTCTATGAGATAAGCAAATTGGAACATCAAAATCTCACAGTCATTAAATATCTTCAAATCTGATGCTTATTACAGTAACTCGCTTATTTCAGTGAGGTAAGTGCATTTGAATGTCAAATCTCATGTTTAACAAACAGCTGAAGATTCGATACAGGTTGTGCTAAAATGCTGATTTCATTGAGATGAGCACTTCGCAGTATCAACATTCAACATTCACTGAAAAGTCTTAAGAATAAAAGCTTAAAAATGCTTCTGTCTGTGAGATAAGCACATTGGCGCGTCAAAATCTAACAGTCACCAAACATCCTAAAACCTCATGGTGATTGTACTTAAAAGTTTATTTCAGTGAGTTAAGGATGTCTGAACATCAAAATCTCACTTTCAACAAACATCTGAAATGCTGATGCTGATTGCATTAAAATGCTTTTTTCTCCAAGATAAGCACATTGGAAGTTCAAAATCCCACCATCACCGAACGTCTGAAAATTATCCGCATGTTGTACTAAATTGCTTATTTTGTGAGCTAAGAACATCTGAACATTAAAATCTCACATTCAACAAATGGCTTATAATTATTTCTAAAAGATGAAACACAATGAAACATCAAAATCTTACACTCAATAAACATCTTAAAATTTGATGCTGCATACAGCAACATGCTTATTTCAGTTAGATTAGTGCATTGGAACATGAAAATCTCACAGTCACTAAATATTTTAAAATCTGACACTGATTGCAGTAAAATGTGTATAATCATGAGATATGTACATTTCAAGATCAAAATCTCATTCAACAAACATCATAAGTCAGATGCAACTTGTACTAAAATGCTCATTTCATGAGTTAAAAACATCTGAACATCAAAATCTCACATTCAGCAAATGTCTTCAAATTCAATGCTGATTGTACTAAAATGCTTATTTCAGCGAGTTAAGCACATCTGAATACCAAAATTTCACAGTCACTAAACATCTGAAAATCTTACGCTGAATTCAATAAAATGCTTATTTCCATGCGATAAGCACACTGGAACATCAGAATCTCACATTCAGTAAACGGCTGAAAATTAGATGCACATTGTAGTAAAATGCTGCTTTCACTGAGGTGAGTACATTTGCAACATCAAAATTTGACATTGACCAAAAGACTTAAGAAATGATGCTGATTGTTTTAAAATGCTTATTTCCAGGTGATAAGCACATTGGATCATCAAAATCTCACAGCCGCTAAATGTGCTAAAGTCTGACACTAATCACAGTAAAATGCTTATTCCCAGGAGATAGGCACATTGTAACATCAAAATTTCACAGTGACTAAACATCTTAAAATCTGATGCTGATTACAGTAAAACACTTAACTTCAGTGAGATAAGCATGTTGGAACATTAAATCTCACAATCACTAAACATGTTAAAATCTGACAGCAATTACAGTAAACACTTATTTCAGTAAGATAAGGTCTCCTGAATATCAAAATCTCATGGTCACTGAAGGTCCAAAAGTTAGACGTTCATTACAGTAAAATGCTAATTTCTGTGAGATAAGCACATTGGGGTTTCAAAATCTGAAATTCAACAAACAGCTGAAAATTAGATACACATTGGTCTGAAATGCTAATTTCAGTGAAATGAGAACATTGCAACATCAAAATTTGTCATTCGCCAAAAGTGATAAGACTTTATACTGATTGCTGTAAAATGCCTCTTTCAGTGAGATAAGCACACTGAGGCTTCAAAATCTACCAGTTACCAAACATCCTAAAGTCTGACGGTGATTGTATTAAAAGGCTTATTTCAGTGAGATAAGCACATCTGAAGATCAAAATCTCACATTCAACAAATGTCTGAAAACCTGATGCTGATGGCAGGGAAATGATTATTTCCATGAGATAAGCAAATTACAACATCCAACTCTCACAGTCAATAAATATCTTCCAATCTTAAGCTTATTACAGCAACACACTTATTTCAATGAGAAAAACGCATTGGAACATCAAAATCTCACATTTAACAAGCAGTTGAAAATTAGATGCAGGTTGAACTAAAATGCTGATTTCATTGAGAACAGCAATTTGCAACATCAAAATTCGATGTTTACCAAAAGACTTATCTCACTGACATAAGCATTTTACTTGCAATCAGCATCACATTTTAAGACATTTGGTGAATGTGATATTTTCTCACTGAAGTGAGCATTATACTTCAATCAAAATCTGATTGTAGGATATTTGTTGACTGTGAGAATTTGATTTCTGCAACTAGCTTATCTCTGAGAAATAAGCAGTTTACTGTAATCAGCATCAAATTTTACAATGTTCAGAGAATGTCGAATTTTGATGTTCCAATGTGGTTCCTCTCACTGGAATAAGTGTTTTACTTGAATCAGCATCGTGATGTAAGAACTTTATTACCCTGTATTCAAATGTAGATTGATTGGGTTTCTTACTCATGTAACTGAGCTTTGTCACACTTTGTTACAGTTTGGGTTTGTAACTGGTGTAACAGAGCATTATTGCCCTGTGCTGTGGGTAGATTGATAGGGTTTATCACTGATGTAACATAGCATTATTACACTGTTAGAGTGTAGATTGATCAGAATTATTACTGGTGTGACATAGCTTTTTTCATTGTTAGTGTGTAGAATGATAGTGTTTTGTTACTGGTGCAATAGATCTTTACATGATGTTTGACTTTAGATTGTTAGGGTTTATTACTAGTGTAACATAGCTTTATTGCACTATGTTAGAGTGTAGGTCGATAGGATTTATTAGTGAAATAACAGCCTTATTACAGCATGTTAGTGTGGATTCATAGAGCTTATTAGTCTTACAGAGGTGTATTAGACTGTTAAAGTGTACATTGAAATGGTTTATAATTGATGCAACAGAGCTTCATTAGACTGTTCAAGTGCAGATTAATTAGGTGAGCTATTGGTGTAACAGAGGTGTATTACACTGTGTTAGAACGTAGATTGATTGGGATTATTACTGGTGTAACAGTGCAGCATTTTATTGTTTTAGAGTGGGCTGGTAGTGACGATTACAGATGTAACATGGTGATAAAGCTCTGTCAGTGTAGATTGATAAAGTATATTAGACTAGATTAAATTAGGTTACCTACAGTGTGAAAACAGGCCCTTCGGCCCAACAAGTCCACACCGCCCCTTGAAGAATCCCACCCAGACCCACCCCGCTATGACACACACACTCCTGAACACTACGGGCAATTTAGCATGGCCAATCCACCTAGCCTGCACATCTTTGAACTGTGGGAGGAAACTGGAGCACCCGGAGGAAACCCACGCAGACACGGGGAGAACGTGCAAACTCCACACAGATAGTCGCCCGAGGCTGGAATCAAGCCCGGGTCCCTGGCGCTGTGAGGCTGCAGTGCTAACCACTGAGCCGCCATGCTGCCCCATATACTACTTGTGTGACAGAGATTTATTGCACTGTGTTAGAGTGTAGATTGATATGGTATAGCAGAGGTGTATAACACTGTTACAGTGCAGATTGTTAAGGTTTATTACTGGTGGAACAGAGCTTTGTTACAATTAGTGTAGGTTAATGAAGCTCCCATTATGTAAGTAATTTACCTTATTAGGCTACGTTAGAGTGTAGTTTGTTAAAATATACTACTGCTGTGAAAGCTTTATTACACCGTGTTAGAATGTCGATTGCTACTGGTGTACAGACCTGTATCACACATTGTTAGGCTGTACAATGATAGGGTTTATTTCTGGTGTAACAAAGCTTTATTGCCCTTGTTAGGTCATAGATTGATAGGGCGTACTACTGGTATAACAGCATTATTATGCTGTATTAAAGTGTAGATTGATAGTGATTATTAGTGGTCTAACAGCTGATTGCATTCTATTCGCGCGTAGACTGATATAGCAGAGCTTTATTACACCGTGTCACGCAGTAGATTATTTGGGTTTATTACTGGTGTAAGAGAGCTTTATTACACAGTGGTATCCTATGACTGACATAACAACAGAACTTTATTAGATTATGTCATGCAGTCAACTTTTTGGATTTATTGCTGGTGTAAGAGTTTTAAACACTATGTGAGTATAGCTTAATCAGGTTTTTTTTACTGGTCTAACAGCTTTACTGTGTTAGCATGCAGATAGGTTTCATGACTTTGGTTATAGAGTGTTACAACACTGTTATGGTGTTTATTACATGATAAAGAGATTTATTACACTGTGTTGGACTTTAGATTGAAAGGGATTGTTACTGGTGTAACAGCTGTATTACACGGTTAGAGTGTGGATTGTTGGGAATTATTATTGGTGCAGCACAGCTTTGTTACAGTGTGATAGAATGCAGATTGATAGGTTTCATGAGTGATGTAATGGAGCTTTATTACACTAAGGTTTAGGGGTAGATTTGTAGCTCGGATTGTGGGTGTTGAGGTTGGTTGGAAAACACACCAATGTTTCATCAGAAGCTGCACTGATGTTACCCAGCATGGTAACGAAATATCTGCAGAACAACAAACCAGCTGGTGAGCCAACCAACCTCAACAGCCACAAATCTACTCCAAAACCTTCGAGACCTATGGGTCTCACATGCTCAAATTGGCACGAAAATGGGAAAACTACACCAAACGAGAGAACGCAACCTGCGAACAACTCTACTTCCTACATGGACACCAGACAACATGCTCAAACTACTGGACCTATGCCTCACCACCCACTTCACCTTCAATGACCAAACATACGAACAAATCAACGGGAAACCCATGGGATCACCTATCTTCGGACTCATAGCAAAGGCAGTGATGCTAAGACTAGAAGGGGCAGCCTTTCCACTAATCCAACCAAAACTATGGATACGCTATGTTGACGACACCTTTATCATCATTAAACAGACCAAACTAGAGAAAACACAAGCACTAATAAACAACACCCACACTGGAATAAAATTCACCACAGAGAAGGAGAAGAACAAACAGCTCCCATTCCTGGACATCACGGTAGAGCGCAAGAAAAATGGGGAACTCCAAACGAAAGTATACAGAAAAGCCACACACACACAGACCAAGTACTGAACTTCAACAGTAACAGTCCCAATACACACGAATGAAGCTGCATGCAAACACTGTTTAAACGAGCAACAACACACTGCAGCAACACAGAACTATGCCAAGAGGAAGAAGAATGTCTCTCCCAGGTTTTCAAGGATAATGGGTATCCAAAAAACTGGGTCAGAAGATGCCTACATGAACAACATCAGGAAGATACTACACGCCCCGACACAAGCATCACACTACCCTACATCAGGAACACATCGGAACTAACCACAAGACTCCTATGACTGCTGGGCATCAGAGTGGTACACAATCATACATCAACCCTACAAAAACTGCTCACCTGAACTAAAGACCCAGTCCCTGCCATGGACAGGATCAATGTCATCTATAAGAACCCCTGCAGAGACTGTGGGAAACACTACATTGGACAAACAGGAAGGAAATTAACGACAAGGGTACATGGACACCACCAACTGGCTATACAAACACACGATCAATACTCACTCATCTCAATCCACGTAGATAAGAAGAACCACCAATTCGACTGGGACAACACCAAAGTCCTGTGACAAGCTAAAAAGAGACAGGCACAGGAATTCCTAGATGTCTGGCACTCCACGAAGAAAGCCATTAATAAACACATAGAACTCGATCCCATATACACTCCACTACCTAGGAAAACTGGAAGTGAGGCAATTCAGCTCAACGGACTCCGGAGTTTAAAAACCAGACGGGAAAACACACCGATGCTTCATTGGAGGCTGCACTGGTGATGTTACCCAGCATAGTAACAAAACGTCTGCCGAACAATGAACCAGCTGGGCGAGCCAACCAACCTTTATTACACTGTTCAACTGTAGATTGGTACGGTTTCTTACTGGTGTAATAGAGCTTTATTACACTGTTTTACAGTGTCAATTAATTGATTTTATTACCCATGTAACAGAGCTTTGTTACACTGCCTTAGAGTGTAGATTGTTATGGTTTTTTAATAGTGTTAACAGAGGTGTGTTAGAGGGCAGGTTGATCGGATTTATAACTGATGTAACAGAACTTTACTACATGGTGTTAAGAGTTTTGATTGTTTATTGCTGTTTTTACAGAGCTTTATTTCATGGTATTAGTGTCTAAAGGGTTTATTACTGGTTTCTTAGAGCTGTATGAAACTATGTTATGGTGTAGATTAATAAGGTAAATTACTGGTGTAACAGCTTTGTTACACTACACTATTAGAATGTAGATTGATTGGGATTATTACTGGTATAATTTCATTGTGGCTTTATTTCATTATGTTACATCAGTAATAAACCCTATCCATCTACACTGTAACAGTGTAATAAAGCCTTCTTCCACTCGTAGTAAATCCTATTGTATCCATGACTGTGTTGTCTCTATGTCTCACTCTGTTTTCAATTCAGTGTATTGTTTATCTGTCTCCATTGCCAACTGCCTGTGTTGTCAGTCTACATCTCTGCATTCCCAATGCGTGAATGCCGTCATATTTGGTGAGGTGGTCGATTGTAAGGGAATAGAGAGCCATTACTGTGGCTACAAGCAAGACTCTAGGATGACATATTACCTTCTGGGTGCTATGGTCAAGGTTTCCACAGAGTGGCTACCCTGCCAGAGTGGACATTCTGGAGTGGAAGGGTAGACAGTTATCGGGATACACATCAGTACCAAAAAGGTTGGTAAGAAAATGGAATGAGGTCTAAAAGCTGGATATAGGGAGTTAGAATGCAAATTAAAAAGTAGGCCTCAAAGGTAGTCAGAGTAGAAGTAGCAGGATTTATCAGATGATTACATGGATGAAGATACGTTGGACAAAGTGGAAGGTTTTCAAATTTGTGGGACATGATTCTAGAGAAGGTGGGACCAGTACAAGCTGGATAGGCTGCACCTGGACAACACTGGAATTGAGATTGTGTGATTGGAGAGGGTTTAAACTAAAATGGCAGGGATCTTTGAACCAAGAAAGAATGCAATTTGCCAAATTTCCTTGGATTCCATGGGCTCTAACCTTTGCTATTAATCTTCCATGCAGGATCTTATCAAAATCTTTGCAGAGGTTCAAGAAAACTGTACCAAAAACATTGCCCTCATCTGCGCACCTGGTCAGGTCCTCAAAAAATGTAATCATGTAACAAAAACATGCTTACTGCTCTTGGTTAATCCCTGCCTCTCCAAATGCAACATCAGAAGTCACATGGCACCAGGTTTATTTGAAATTACAAGCTTTAAGAACGCGGCTCCTTCATCAGGTGAAGTCTGTCCAAATGTAGATTGATTCTGTCCCTCAGAATTTCTTCCAATAGGTTCTTGCCACCTGAGGTTAGAATGACTGGCCTGGAGCTTTCTGTTTGATTCCCTGCTCAGTTCTTGAATAAAATTACCACGCTGGCTGTCCACCAGTCCTCCGGCATTGATCCAAGTGCAAATTATACAATGCACTTCTTCTGAATGTAAATGTGAGAGATGCCTGCATGGAGAACTTTTTCCAGGTTTTAAGTAAAATGTAAAGCAGCCAGTGGTTTGGATAAGTTGTAGGAAGATTTTTCTCTTTTTTTCTTATCAGTGAGTTGAATACTTTTAATGCTATTTATGACTGTTATAACTTATTCATTTACTTTGATAATTCTGTGTCATCATTAATTCTACAAAAGAATGTTACTGTTTTGGAAATTATGACCGTTCGGGTCATAGGTTTTGATTACAACCAGTTAGTTTGCTTCTGTATTTACCTCTGGAGAAAAAGTGGCCCAAATGGATTCTAATTCTGTGTTGGTGGGTCTGCTGTCTCAAACATAAATCAGAAGTGGTCACCCTCTGAGAGGAAAAGAAATCCTCAACTCTGCTTTAAATGAGCAATCCCATATTTTTAAATAATGATCCTTAATTCTAGATTCTGCAGCTAGAGAAAAAATCTTTTCCATCTAATGCCAGGTCAAGTCCCCTCAAGATCCTACGTACTTCAATAAAGTAATCACCGACTCTTTTAAGCTCTGCAAGATACAGACATAGCCAGCCTTGATTCTTCTCCCAAAGCAATCTGCTTATTCGAAGTATTAGTCTAATAACCCTACTCTGCTTGCAACACAGTAATGTAAGTTCGATGACCGGTACTATGCACAACACTCCATATGCAGTCTTAACAACGTCCTGTATAACTGAAGTATAACCTTCCTACTCTTGCATTCAATTCTACTCAGAATAAAACATGACACTACTAGCTTTCCTGATTACTACCTACAGATTAAACTTCTGCAATTTGTGCACTCGGACACCCAAATTTCTTTGAATCTCAGAGCTCTCCAACTTCACCGTTTAGACATTTCTTTATTGTTCATATGTGCCAATGGGTTGAGGATTGTCAGCCCAATTTTAATTTAAATAAATGAAAGTTTTGGTACGGCAAACCAGGGCAGGACTTATCCAATTCATGGCAGGGCCTTCGTGAGTGTTGTCCAACTAGGAGACCTAGGGGTGCAGGTGCGTAGTCGCTTGAAACTGGAGTCACAGGTAGACAGAGCAGCGAAGGTGGTGTCTGACCTGCTTACCTTCTTTGGTCAGAACACTGAGTTTAGGAGGTATGATGGAATGGTGTGGCTGTATAGGATGTTGGCAAGGCCATTTTTAGAATACTGCATCCAGTTCTAGTTGCACTTCAGTCAGAAGAATGTTGTTAAACTCAAGAGGGTGCAGAAAACATTTACAAGCATGTTGCCGTGACTGGAGGGTTACAGTTATCAGGGGAAGCTGAATGGGCTGGGTGATCTTATAGAGGTGAATAAAAACATGAAGAGCTTGGATAGGCTGAATTGCCAAGGATTTTTTTCCAAGAATGGGTGAATCCAAAACTTGAGGACAAAGATTTCTGGTGAAAGGGGAAAGATTTAAAAAGGATCTGATGGGTAACTATTTCATGCAGACAGTGATGTGCTTATAGGGAGGAGGAGGAGGAAGTCGTGGAGGCGAGTATAATTACAACATTTAAAAGGCATCTGACCGCATCCAGGACTCCTGACATGTGACAAGTCACACATTTCATTCAGCTGGCCTCTCCTGACGTCTCAAGTTTACAACTAATGCCTTGACTAGAATTATTAGACATATTTTTCGAACTTCCTACTCCATCACTAAGCTTCTGAAAAAGTTATCTGTAACAATGTTTCTACCGCTCTAAATCTATAAGACAAGAACAGGTTTACCAGTAATGGTGAGGTGCTCAGTGCTCGCCAGTCCAGAACCTTTCTCCCATGTTGAAGTTTTGACGTCAGCAGATTTCCGCAGTATTCTTGCAGTTCACCTGTTTTACTGTGTCCATCCTTGCATAATGGCGACTGCTGCTTCAAGCTAAATGTAAATACTAGGCCTGAATCTGCACTGCACTAGATTCATAGGCTTGCCGGCTATTGTGTACACTTGCCAGGCCTCAAGAACACATGTCCAATAAAGTTAGAAGTCACAGGACACCAAGTTATAGTCCAACAGGTTCACTTGCAATCACAATTTTACTTTTCCCCTGATGAAGGAGCAGCACTCCGAAAGATTACATTGGGAGTGGTTAAGATTACGATCAGACTTGACAGAGCAGAAACCGAGATGTTTTCCATCAGTGGGAAACCTGCATCAAGGGTACTCGATGATGATTGAGGGACTGATGATTTATGACTGCAGTGAGAAATTTCTTCTCTAAAATGGTTCATGTTCTATGGAATTCTTTACCCTTGAGTGCTGTGGATGCACCAACACTGAATATCAACACTGAAGTCAATACGGTCTGATTTGTGGTATCTGTAAATCCATGGACAGGGGACCAGAGTAGAATGGATTGAAACACAGGATCAGCCATGATCTTTTTGGAAGGTAGTGCAGGATTGATTGGCTATACATGGTCTGTCCATGTTCTTGTTTCTTATGTTCTTATGCCCATCAATATCCTTTTCAGTTCGGTGTGATTGCAGAAATTATAATGGCAATTGTTCTTAGGCACTTTCTCTCCGTCCTTCAGCTATCATCCCACCCTTTGCCTTTTCAACTACCATTCCGTCACCAACTTTTTGTCCCCTTCTGCAAGTACCTTGAATATGTCTCTGATGAGGAAAACAACTTGTGTCTGGACAATGGTGACCTTGATGCTAAGTTTTTTTTTATTATGCTTTGAATTTCTGTGCCTACCATGTATTTTGTTTCCTATTCCCAAATAGCAAGCTTTGTCTTCACAAACTTAATAATTTCTATTTAAAAGTATTATCCTTCTAACCATTGGCCTATATGGTGTCAAAGAAGTCTCATAAAACATAATTAGTGAAGACCTAAATCACAATATTCCATCTTGTCACCTGTCAAACATACTTACACAGAGCATAGTCACAATAGAAATCAAAACAGAATAACTGGGCTTGAAAAGTGTTGGTAAATGGCAAGATGAATAAACTACCCTGTACACATCTGCTTTGTGTCATTTCTTTGTATTTTATCAGCAAAGTAGAAAGACTAATAGTGAAATCAAATCACATTCCAGTACAAGAGACTACTGTAAATTTATTTGCTAACTTTTTTATTTTACTTCTCTGTGCACAGAGGGATGATTATCCTGATCTCACAGATGGGGAAGATATTGAAATGAAAGCTGCAGATGTACCAATCAAGAACTTGGAAAATAACGAGGAAACGATGAAGCTTGTGCTTCCTGTGGTTTGTATCCAGTCCTGATATGTCATCTTGCATCTTTGTTACACAGACTGGCTTGGACAAGTTCCACGTTTATAGACTAAGTTGACAAATTAAAAGAAAGCACCATAATTGTTAATAAGTGAAAACTGCAGATGCTGGATATCTGATTTAAAAAATAGTGCTGGAGAAACTCAGCAGATCAGGCAGGACCAATGGAGACAGAAACAGTTAATGTTTCCAAATCCAGAATGACTCTTCTCCAGAACCGATATTGCCATTTAAATAAGATTGTTATAAGTAGTTATGTATCTGTAATTTTGTTCCTGACCATTTTGATCTGACATTTTTATTGATGGACTGGATAAAGCTTTGTGAACTCTTGTTTCCTGAGTTTTCAGATTATCTGATTGCTTTGTTTTTTGCCTCACTATCATTTTCCTCCACATTAAAATACAATTCTTTTTTGTGTGATACCCTTGAGAAACTCGTGGTGTGCCATTTTCTTCAACTACTGCAGTCTGTGTAGATATCTCAGGTAGTTGGATGCCAGTATGGTTGTGGTCTGGAATGAAATGTACAGGCAGTTCACTTTCTTGTGCTACCCCTGTTCTTTTAGGTAATAGAACTCGCAGATTTGGAAGGAATTGTCTAAGGAACGCAAAGGTAATAGATTCAGTAATGACTTTCATAAGGAAGTTGAATAAAAATTTGAAAAGGACATGTTTGGGCTGGTGGGAAAAGGCAAAGAAGTAAGACTTAACTTGTTCTTGCAGAGACCTACACTGAAAAGGCAATGGCCACCTTTCTGTGATTTTGAATCATTCAGTGATGCCTGCCCAAATAGGATTCTATACTCGTTTTGCTGACTATGTTCTTTCAGCTGGTAAATTGTTTTAGGAAGTCTGCAAATATATTTTTGATTTTTAAAAAAATCTTGTGCTTTTGTGTCTGTGTTTCGTTGTTATACTAAATAAATTAAGGTTAGTTATGCAAAAAAAAATCAAATTCATACTAGCCTAGTTGTTATATTTTCAATTTCTAGATGTCCTATTTTTCCTTTTAGAAAAAAGGAATCAGGAATTTGCGGAAGATTGATGTTGAGTTGATCCATCTAAAATTCCCTGGGCATATTCTGTTGCTTTTCTCAAAAATAGGAAACCTGTCTGACACTGCTTTGACTCTACAACTTTATCCAATCTGTTATTATATATTTATAAAGGCTTACAAAATTATGAGGGGCATAAATGAGGTGATTAACCAAGGTCTTTTCCCTAGGGTGGGCAGTTCAAACTAGAAAGCACAGGTTTAAGCTAAGAGGGGAAAAATTTAAAACTAACCCAAGGGGCAATATTTTCACACAGAGGGTGATGAGTATATGGAACAAGCTGCCAAAGATAGAGGTGGGTACAAAAGATATTTGGATAGGTACATGGATAGGAAAGCTTTAGAGGGATGTGAGCCAAAAACAGGCAAATGTGACTAGTTTAGATTAAGAAACTTGGTCGGCAAGGCTGAGTTCAGCTGAAAGGGCCTGTTTCAGTGCTGGATGACTCCATGTACTAGGGTTTTATCAACTTTGTTCAGATTGATAAATGCATTTTTAAAAAAACTTAGTGCATTATCTTCTAGTTCACCTTATCAACCAATGTCAGTTCTACCCGTTTTGTCCATTTGGTAATCACAGAAACAAAGTAGTTACTCAAAATTTCTATTTGTCCTTTTGGTTTAATATGTCCTTAACAGTCTTATTTCCGTCACCATCTTCCATTTTACACTGAAGTACCTGTAAAGTATTTCGCTGTTTAGTTTCACATTCCTTGATCATTTCTCTTTGCCTACCTAATTATTTGACTTCTCTCCAGATGTCATCTCAGTCTACTACTCTGTATTCCTCTGCCATCTACATTCTTAATATACACTTTTTTTTCTACTGCTCAGTTGTTCCCTTTGTATGTTCATTCCTTTTAGCAAAATACATTTTTCCTGCACTCTGAACATTATTTAAATGTTCCTCTAAATAACAGTTTGCCAAAATAGTTTCCCATTTATTTTCCCAAGCTGTATTCTCAGCCTCTCAAAATCAGATTTTATCCAATCTACTAATTCGGTTTTTGTCATACTTTTATCCACTCTAATATATCAACAGAAGAATGTTATATTACAGTCATTGTTGCCTTGATGTTCCTCAGTTTCTCTGCTTTGCACTAATTTGCTCCCCATCAACGAATCTTCCTGTGTTGAAGTTTTTACATATTTGATGAGTAGGAATCAAGCACACATTATAGTTTCTCTGTTCTCTTACCCCCTCTCACTGCTTTTTCTGTATGGGTAAAATTCCCCATGATTATTTTGGAGTTTTTTTTATCCTTGTACATATTTTTCCTCCCCCCTCCCTTCTACGAATAGGTAGTCTGTGAGGGACACCCATTAGTGTAATGGATCCTTTATTATCTTTTCTCAATCTGTAAGGACTCTATTATCCTGTGTTTTCTTTCCACATCCATAATGTGATTCTAAGAAGCATTGCTATTTCAGCTGTCTGTCCCTTATCTCATTCTTTTCTAGAAATGTTTTAGTTTGTAATATTTTGCTCTGTCCTTTATTCATGTCTCAGTAATTCCCACTACGTCTGGTTCCTTCCAGTAGATGATTGCCTTCTAACCTGCTGTTTGATTTTGTACATTGTATTGCTGTAACGAATTTTAACTAATTTAACTCATTTTTACTTTGTTTAGCCATCATGTAAAACTAACGATGACCATGAACCCATTGTTGATTGTTGGACAAACCCACCTGATTCACTGATGTCCTTTAGGTAAGGAAACTGCCATCCTTATTTGATCCAGCCTTTTTTGTGACTCCACACCCACAGTAATGTGGTTGACTCTTAACTACCCTCTGGGCAATTAGGGATAGGCAATAAATGCTGCCTAGTTGGTGACGCCAACATCCCATGAATAAATAAAAGATAACAATTTTTGGTAGAATCTCCATCTCAATCTCTTTTTCAACCCATGGTGCCTGTTACATCTCTATTCCTGAACATCCGTTTTTCCTGGGGTGTACTATCTGCGTGGAAATTCTTCCCCCTCTCTTATGTATTGGAGTCTCTCTATATCTTACTGCAGAGTAAGTTGGAGACATTTTAACTTGAGAGGAATTCTGTCCACAGCCTCAATGTTTTGTTATACCTTGGACTGGTCTTGTTTTATTTAATTAAAGCCTTGTTTTAGTCTTTCATGGGAAGGATGCTGCTGTCAGCATTTACTGTCAAAATTCTCAATTTTCTAAGTCAGCTGAGTCTGAGTACAATTGCAAATCAACTACATTGTTGTGGGTCTGGAGTTGCAAGTATGCCAGACATTATTGAACCAGATGTGTTTTTATCACAATTGACAATGATTTCATTGTTTCAGTTGGACTGGTTTTTAATTCATTGTTTATTAATTCAGTTAGAATTTCACTATCTGCCTTGGAAAGATTTGAACCCACGTCCCCAGAGGATTAACCATAAACTCTGGATTGCAAGATTGGTGACCATACTATTGCTGAATCACTTCTCCACTAACTACAAACAACTCATCAATTACTATATGTAAAAATTACACTAACTATTTAATATAGTGCTTGTACATTCCCGGTCTTGGTTCAAACACATGTAGAAATAGAAAGAAATCTTAAAAATTCACTAATCCATTACCAATCTAATTAATATCAGTTTCAGCTGTAGGGAGTCGTTGTGTGCCGCTCCTTCCTCTGACATTTTCCACATTTTTTTCGATAGAAGAGCAAGATGACTTTAGGCATTGTATTGATGAAATTCATTTTTGTACTGTTTAGGAAATCAAGTTGTAACTTATTGTTACGTCTCTTTGAGTGTGACTTTTGCACAATGAAAATTGCCATGGCATCTACCTGATGTTGCTTTTTGTATAATATTTCTGAGGAAGGGTCACCGGACCTGAAACATTAACTCTGTTTTCTCCTTCACAGTTGCTGAGCTTTTCCAGCAACTTTGTTTTTGTTCCTGATATACAGCATCTGCAGTTCTTTTGGTTTTTATTTGCTTTTTGTATGTGTAGTTTCCAGTTATGATGACTATTCCTGATTAATAGGAACTCACAATTAGAAATTATACTTGAGACTATTCATAATTGCATATTTGAGAAGGCGTTTTATACCTACATGGCATATTTGGTGGCAGGAAGGGCTTTTAATAGAACACAGAACAATACAGCACAGGAACAGAGCTTTCAGTCTCTCATTTCAGTGCTGACCATTCTAAACTAATCTCATTTGCTTGCACATGATGCATGTTCTTCTGTTCACAGTCTGCCCATGAGTCTGCATGCCTTTTAAACTATTGTACATGCTTCTGCTGCCTGCCCTGGCATGGTACCCAGGCACATATAATCCTCTATTCTTTAATCAAAACTTGCCTTGTACATCTCCTTTTAAACATTTTCCCTTTCTTACCTTACACCAATGCCCCCTAGCATTTGACACCCTGGGGAAAAGACTCCTAAATATCCACCCTATGAGTCACCTTCCACCAGTCACCTAATTTTATATCGTTCTATCAGGGCGCCTTTTAGCATCCGATAGTCGAGCAAAAATAGTTCAAGTTTGTCCAACATCTTCTTACAGCTACTACACTATAATCCAGGCAACATCCTGGTAAACCTTGCTTGCGCCTTCTCAAAAGCCTCCACATCCTTCCTGTCATGTGGCAACCAGAACTGAATGCAATCTTCTAAGTCTGGCCTAACCAAACTTATGTAAAGCTGAAACTTCACTTCCTGAGATAATGGGAACTGCAGATGCTGGAGAATTCCAAGATAATAAAATGTGAGGCTGGATGAACACAGCAGGCCAAGCAGCATCTCAGGAGCACAAAAGCTGACATTTCGGGCCTAGACCCTTCATCAGAGAGGGGGATGAGGAGAGGGAACTGGAATAAATAGGGAGAGAGGGGGAGGCGGACCGAAGATGGAGAGAAAAGAAGATAGGTGGAGAGAGTATAGGTGGGGAGGTAGGGAGGGGATAGGTCAGTCCAGGGAAGACGGACAGGTCAAGGAGGTGGGATGAGGTTAGTAGGTAGCTGGGGGTGCGGCTTGGGGTGGGAGGAAGGGATGAGTGAGAGGAAGAACAGGTTAGGAAGGCAGAGACAGGTTGGACTGGTTTTGGGATGCAGAGGGTGGGGGGGAAGAGCTGGGCTGGTTGTGTGGTGCAGTGGGGGGAGGGGACGAACTGGGCTGGTTTAGGGATGCAGTAGGGGAAGGGGAGATTTTGAAACTGGTCAAGTCCACATTGATACCATTAGGCTGCAGGGTTCCCAGGCGGAATATGAGTTGCTGTTCCTGCAACCTTTGGGTGGCATCATTGTGGCACTGCAGGAGGCCCATGACGGACATGTCATCTAGAGAATGGGAGGGGGAGTGGAAATGGTTTGCGACTGGGAGGTGCAGTTGTTTGTTGCGAACTGAGCGGAGGTGTTCTGCAAAGCAGTCTCCAAGCCTCCGCTTGGTTTCCCCAATGTAGAGGAAGCCACACCGGGTACAGTGGATGCAGTATACCACATTGGCAGATGTGCAGGTGAACCTCTACTTAGTGTGGAATGTCATCTTGGGGCCTGGGATAGGGGTGAGGGAGGAGGTGTGGGGGCAAGTGTAGCATATCTCCACCTATCTGGACTCCATTTTCTCCCCTTTGGTCCAGGAACTCCCCACCTACGTCCGTGACACCACCCACGCCCTCCACCTCCTCCAGGACTTCCAATTCCCTGGCCCCCAACACCTCATCTTCACCATGGACGTCCAGTCCCTATACACCTGCATTCCGCATGCAGATGGCCTCAAGGCCCTCCGCTTCTTCCTGTCCCGCAGGCCCGACCAGTCCCCCTCCACCGACAGCCTCATCCGCCTAGCTGAACTCGTCCTCACCCTCAACAACTTCTCTTTTGACTCCTCCCACTTCCTACAGACTAAGGGGGTGGCCATGGGCACCCGCATGGGCCCCAGCTATGCCTGCCTCTTTGTAGGTTACGTGGAACAGTCCCTCTTCCGCACCTACACAGGCCCCAAACCCCACCTCTTCCTCCGGTACATTGATGACTGTATCGGCGCCGCCTCTCGCTCCCCAGAGGAGCTCGAACAGTTCATCCACTTCACCAACACTTTTCACCCCAACCTTCAGTTCACCTGGGCCATCTCCAGCACATCCCTCACCTTCCTGGACCTCTCAGTCTCCAACTCAGGCAACCAGCTTGTAACTGATGTCCATTTCAAGCCCACCGACTCCCACAGCTACCTAGAATACACCTCCTCCCACCCGACATCCTGCAAAAATTCCATCCCCTATTCCCAATTCCTCCGCCTCCGCTGCATCTGCTCCCACGACAAGACATTCCACTCCCGCACATCCCAGATGTCCAAGTTCATCAAGGACCGCAACTTTCCCCCCACAGTGATTGAGAACGCCCTTGACCGCGTCTCCCGTATTTCCCGCAACACATCCCTCAAACCCCGCCCCCCCCCCCACAACCACCCAAAGAGGATCCCCCTCGTTCTCACACACCACCCTACCAACCTCTGGATACAACGCATCATCCTCCGACACTTCCGCCATTTACAATCCGACCCCACCACCCAAAACTTTTTTCCATCCCCACCCCTGTCTGCTTTCTGGAGAGACCACTCTCTCCGTGACTCCCTTGTTCGCTCCACACTGCCCTCCAACCCCAACGCACCCGGCACCTTCCCCTGCTACCGCAGGAAATGCTACACTTGCCCCCACACCTCCTCCCTCACCCCTATCCCAGGCCCCAAGATGACATTCCACATTAAGCAGAGGTTCACCTGCACATCTGCCAATGTGGTATACTGCATCCACTGTACCCGGTGTGGCTTCCTCTACATTGGGGAAACCAAGCGGAGGCTTGGAGACCGCTTTGCAGAACACCTCCGCTCAGTTTGCAACAAACAACTGCACCTCCCAGTCGCAAACCATTTCCACTCCCCCTCCCATTCTCTAGATGACATGTCCGTCATGGGCCTCCTGCAGTGCCACAATGATGCCACCCGAAGGTTGCAGGAACAGCAACTCATATTCCGCCTGGGAACCCTGCAGCCTAATGGTATCAATGTGGACTTGACCAGTTTCAAAATCTCCCCTTCCCCTACTGCATCCCTAAACCAGCCCAGTTCGTCCCCTCCCCCCACTGCACCACACAACCAGCCCAGCTCTTCCCCCCCACCCACTGCATCCCAAAACCAGTCCAACCTGTCTCTGCCTCCCTAACCGGTTCTTCCTCTCACCCATCCCTTCCTCCACCCCAAGCCACACCCCCATCTACCTACTAACCTCATCCCACCTCATTGACCTGTCCGTCTTCCCTGGACTGACCTATCCCCTCCCTACCTCCCCACTTATACTCTCTCCACCTATCTTCTTTTCTCTCCATCTTCGGACCACCTCCCCCTCTCTCCCTATTTATTCCAGTTCCCTCTCCCCATCCCCCATCTCTGATTGAAGGGTCTAGGCCCGAAACGTCAGCTTTTGTGCTCCTGAGATGCTGCTTGGCCTGCTGTGTTCATCCAGCCTCACATTTTATTATCTTGGACTTCACTTCCTGACTCTTGTACTCGGTGCCTAGACCAATAAAGGCAAGCATGCCATATGCCTTCTTTATCATTCTGTCTACTTGTGTGGCCATTTTCAGGGAACTATGAACTAGGACCCCGAGATCCCTCTGTACATCAATGCTGTTAAGGGTCCTGTCATTATACTTTCTCAACATTTGATGTCTCAAAGTGCAAAACCTTGCTCTTGCCATTTCTCCACCCATATCTGCAACTGATCTGTCTCCTTTGACAACTTCCTAAACCATCCACAATTCACCTGCATCTTTGTGATTTCTTTAAACTTACTACCCCATGCATCTATGTTTTCATCAAGTCATTTATATAAATTACAAAGAGGTCCCAATACGGATCCCTGCGGAATGCCACTAGTCACAGACCTCCAGCCAGAAAAAACACCCTTCAATCCCTACCCTCTGTCTTCTATGAACAAGCCAATTCTGAATCAAATTGAAACCAAAACAACTGCGGATGCTGTAAATCTGGAACAAAAACAACATTGCTGGAAAAGCTCAGGAGGTCTGGCAGCATCTGTGAAGGAGAAAACTGAATGAAATTGGCCAAGTCACCATCGATCCCACGCATCGTATCTCCTCGATGATCCTACCATGAAGAACCTTTGTTGAAAGACTTACTAAAATCCTGTGATAAGATCCTGAGAGGTCTTGACCAATGTTAGGTAGAAAACATGTTTCCTCTGCTCTTGACTACACTTTGAGGTGCACTTTTTATTTTGCATCCTAATTCCATATATCTTGTTTTTAAGATCTCATTGCCTTTTATTACGTACCTCCCTGACACTTTGGGCAATTAGCATGGCCAATCCACTCTAACTTGCACATCTTTGGACTGTGGGAGGAAACTCATGCAGACGTGGGGAGAATATGCTAACTCCACATAGATAGTCACCAGAGACTGGAAACAAATCTGGGTCCCTGGCTTTGAGGCAGCAATGCTAAACAGCAAAACTGTTTATTTCATTGCAGCAATCATAGAATCCCAACAGTGTGGAAGCAGACCATTCAGCCCATCGAGTCTAGATGGACCCTCTGGAGAGAATCCCATTCCTCTACCCTATCCCTGTAACCCTGCATTCCCATGGCTAATCGATCTGTCCTATATGTCTCTGGACGCTGTGGGCAGGTTAGCGTGTCCAATCCACGTAATCTGCACATTTCTGGACAGTGCGAGAAACCGGAGCACCTGGAGGAAGCCCGTGCAGACGCGGGGAGAATGTGCAAACTCAAGAGTACCTGGCACTGTGAGGCAGCAGTGTTAACCACTGAGCCACTGTGCTGCCCTTACTGTATTTCGTGCAAAACATTATTGCATTTTTAAACTTTTCCCAGTTCTGACGAAAGATCATTGATTTGAAATGTTAGCTCTATACCTCTCTCACAGATACTGCCTAACCCAAGTATTTCCAGCAGGTTTTTACTTCAGATTTCCCATATCCCTAGTATTTTGCTTTTGATTTACCAAACTCACTTGACCAGCCTACTGTCTTGTACTGCTGTAGCACTCTGTCCAAGATTCTAATCCCAGTCGTAGCCACTGCTCTAGGTACCAAAATGATTTTTATAATTTCTCAGCAATGATTGTTCACCAATTCTGACACCTGTGAAAATTGAGCAAAAAATCAGATATGATAACATGTGTGGACAGAATGTAAAGTTAATACTTTGAGTCCAGTGACCCTTCTTCAGAATTGGGAAATGTTCTTTCTACCAAATAATCCCTAGTTAACAAATTTTACCAATATTCACTGTAAGCCTCCATCTTATTAAAATACAAGTTTTACAAATGGTGAACTGTTGACACAAAACCATGTAATTAATTGATCATCTATGTCTGAAATAGCAACCTCATTTTCAAGAATCAAATCATTCCATTGCAAAATTAGGTTGAGACCAAATTTATGGATTTACTCATTTTCATCTTTACATATTCAACTTTAGAGTAGAAAGTTTGAGATGAACAGATGACTTCAGAACAATGATTACCAAATCTTTCTGGGACAGGGGACTTTTCATACCCCATGTCTGGATCAGTTGCAGACTAATACGATTGGTCAATAATTTCATTATTGCTGTATCATGTGATTTCTAGGATCGTAGAAGGTATATTAGATTAACTATAATAGTATTTGTTTCAACAATTCCTGTGTTCTCACATGAAGGATATATGGAAATAATATATACAGAAGGCAATGGCTGAGTGGCATTATCAGTAAACTGTTAATCCAGAGATCCAGGCAGTGTTCCGGGGACCAAGGCTCAAATCCTACCACGGAAGATGTTGGAATTTGAATTTAAATAAAATTTTGAACTAGGAGTCTGATGATGACCATGAAACCACTGTCAATTGTCAGAAAAGCCCATCTGGTTCACTAATGTCCTTATTTGGTCTGGCCAACATGTGACTCCAGACCTACAGCAATGTAGTTCAATGCCTTCTCGGCTATTAGGGATGGGTAATAAATGCCAGTCTAGCCAACCATGCCTACTTCCTGTGAATGAAAAAAAGTAGCAGGCTATTTTGCCCCTAAACGTTCCACCAAAGTGATCACAGCTGATCTGAATCTTATATCCATATACCTCCTTTCTGTTACGTTTTTGAGATAATTGATATCTTTCGACGACAAATTTAAATTTAGTCTTGATCCACCACCAATTCCTTTTGAAGAAGAGAATTTCACATTTCTATGATCCTTTGCATGTCAAATTAATCGTCCCTGAAGGGTCTGACTTTATATTTCCAGAAAGGCAGACAGTGAAGGATCAGACTGGAGGAAATCTTTACAGGCTTTGAGAACCATTTATTTGCAGAGATACATGTTACCAATATGCACCTTCCAACCCAACAATTCCATAGGTTCCTACATAAAAGAGCACAAATGAATCTTCAGTCAATTCCCACCATCAACTAATATGCAATTAACACCTGAATCTCTAACCAGTGAAATTAGCTTTTCTCTTTTTCTGTTAACTTTTCTCCTTAATAAATTGAAAATCAAATAATTGTGCTTATTTGTTTCAAAATCAAAAGAAATCATCAAAACCATTTTTATGTATTCACCTATCAGATGGTTTCAAGAATGTCCAGGTTCCTTCGTTTCTATGCTCAGTGAATATTCATTTCTCCAATCAGACAATTCCATCATATCCTTGAATTCCACACTTTCTCCCTGCAATTTGACAACCAAATATCAACGATTCCTGAATAGATTTGCCTGTGGGAAATACACAGCAAAGAGTGTCAGGTTAAATTTTCATTCATCATGGGCACTCACAAAGTTCAGCATGTACAACCTAACTGACTTTGGTAGAATGTGTTAGTACACCGTAACACTGTGAATTCACAAGATTTTAAAAAAAGCATATGGGCATCACTGTGGAGAATACATTTTAAAAAGCTATTAGTTATCTTGACAGACATTAGAATAACGCAATCCCTAAGGCACATGTGGAGCAGGTCAAATGAGATTATGTTTGGAGAAAACTTCTTTTCTTAAGGTTTTTTTTTTCAATTTTTTTTTTACATAGAATCCTGACAGTGTGGAAACAGGCCCTTCAGGCCAACAAGTCCACACCGACACTCAGAACATGCCACCCAGGCCCATCCCCCTAATCTATACATCCCTGAACACTATGGGCAATTTAGAATGGCCAATCCACCTAACCTGCAGATCTTTGGACCGTGGGAGGAAACCCACCTGGAGGTTGACTTAGTGTCAATAAAACACAATCACAGCATATCTACCACAAAAAGACAAATGTATCAAGGTCTTCAAAGATAGACCTACCATTGTACAGTGAAAATAATACAGCTGCATTGAATGTATCTCCTGCTCCAAGGGTATCCACAACATTTTCAGGGGGAAAGGCGTTTGAATGAAAGATTCCATCAGGACCCATTGCATCAGCTCCCTTCTCAGCCCAGGCACAGATTAGGTAAGCACTAAAGAGCAAAAAGACAATCGGGTCTACCGGTCATAATAGTGTAATTTTGTTTTCAAAGAACAAGGAAAATTACAGCAAAGGAACAGGCCCTTCGGCCCTCCAAGCGTGCGCTGATCAAGATCCTCTGTCTAAATCTGTCATGTGTTTTCTAAGCGTCTGTATCCTTTTGCTCCCTACCCATCCATGTACCTGTCCAGATACATCTTAAAAGACACTATCGTGTCTGTGTCTACCACCTCCGCTGGCAACACATTCCAGGTACCCACCACCCTCTGCATAAAGAACTTTCCTCCTCTCACTTTGAACTCATGACCCCTAGTAATTGAGTCCCCCACTCTGAGAACCCCTCATCATTTTGTAGACCTCAATCAGGTCCCTCCTCAATCTCCATCTTTCTAATGAAAATAATCTTAATCTACTCAACCTTTCTTTGTAGCAAGCACCCTCCAAACCAGGCAACATCCTGGTGAACTTCCTCTGCACCGTCTCCAAAAATCCACATCCTTTTCGTAATGTGGTGACCAGAACTGTACGCAGTACTCTAAATGTGGCCGAACCAAAGTCTTATATAATGGTCATTTCATTTACATTTGAGGAAGGGAAATTATTGATGGAAGAGTTTAATCAAAATAATGGACACTGAATGTATCAGAAGCAAAGAGATTGCTGCTAGACATGCTTAAAAATTCAGGCGAATAGAACCACAAAAAACCAAGACATGCTGTTTATTTCTAGAGAAAATAGGACTGGAGCGTTTTGGCTGATGAGTTCCCTTTCATTGCCAATTTTGCCAAAACTGAGGTGGCAGCATCGGTGCCAAGCAATGAAATAACGTCAATTTGAATATTTAACTATAAACTGAAAGAATGGTGGATGCTGTAAATCAGGAACAAAAACAAAGTTGCTGGAAAAGCTCAGCAGCATCTGTGAAGGAAAAAAAAAGAGTTAATGTTTCAGATTCAGTGACTCTTCCTCAGAATACTTAACTGCTCACTTCCTGGCACAGCGGGGTCACTGGGTGCTTCTAGGCAGTGGATGGACACCCAGTGAAGGTGAAGCCCAGCTGGGGTGTGGGGAATTCTTGCCAGCAGCTGACCTGGGGATCTGAACCTTCCATTGCTCATATTCCCTGTCAGCATATTTTCTGAAATAAGGCCAGCACATCCATAAATATGGCCTGGCAGCCAAGTCTGTAAGTATTTTTAAAAATTCAATTCATCACCTGAAGGCCTCTTCAATCTGTAAGCACCCTTACATTCTCCTGCCTGCCATAGCAGTGCCTTCCTCTTCTGATGGGGCTGGCTGCAGGTCAGAGCTGAAAGCTTTGCCATGGGCTGGGTGACTGTTTAATTTCAGGACAGTATCCTAAAGATTGACTATCAATTTGCTATGCCTGGTAAGTTCATACAGGTGTGAGGCCAGGATTTGCTTTTAGTCCCAAGCTCAAAATCTTCAATGTGGTAAGATTTCACTCATAGAATCACAGCTTTGTTATGGCACAGATATAGCACTTTCAGCCATCATCCATGCCAACTCTTCATAGCACAATCTAGTCATTCTCATCTCTCCCCATCTTCATAACCTCGCAAGTTTATTTCCTTCAAATATTAATCAATTTCCTTCCAACACCCTTAAAGACAGCAGGTTCCAGGTCACTCCACCCTTCATCTGATGTCCAAAATATTCTATGAATATACTCTAATTTTCTACTATTAAGTATCTTATTCTTGTTTCAAAAAGAGAAGGCTGAGTGGTGAAGTTAGCAAACAGTATTTTCATTTGTGGGGACGAGCAATATAAGATAATCACAAAAAATTCAGAAGAAGCTTTTTACCCAAACAATGGGGTATGCTGTAACACAACAACAAGTGAAATGGAATGAATGAGACAGATGCATTTGAGGGCAAGCTAGATAAGCAGGAGGGAAAAGGGAATGAGTTACACTCGAATAGTTGGACGAAGGATTAACCTAAATATTGATTTGGATTGGTTTGCCCTAATGACCTGCTAGTCCGCTGTATATTCCACCTAATTCTGCATGTTTTACATTAGGCTCTGCTAAGGTAAATTCCATGTTCACATTGCTGCAGATGCTTGAACATAGAGGCCACCTGCAATGGCCTTGAAGGCAGGTGGCAGAATGGTACTAAAGCCCTAAAATTACATCAAATGTTTATCTTTAAAATTCTATTAATGGTGGTGGAATATGACAAAAATCCCCATGAATTCAGGAAAGAAGAACACAAAGAACCGCTGGAAATCAGAAACAAAAACAGAAATTGCCGGAAATTACTGGCAAAAACAGAAAGACTGGGAAGACTCAGCAGGTCTGGTAACATCTGTGGAAGCCTGTTATCATCGTCATCATCATCATCATCCCTGAAGTTTGGAAACAGGCCTTTCGACCCAACAAGTCCAGCCAGAGCATCCCACCCAGACCCATCTCTCTATAACCCACCTAATCTACACATCCCTGAATACTATGGGCAATTTAGCATGGTCAATCCACTTACCCTGCACATGTTCAGATTGTGGGAGGAAACTGGAGCACCCGGAGGAAACCCATCAGACATAGGGAGAACGTGTAAGCTCCACAGAGACAGTAGCCTGAGGGTGGAATTGAACCCGGGTCCCTGGTGCTGTGAGGCAGCAGTGCTAACCACGAGACCTGAAATGTCAATTCTGCATTCTCTCCACAGATGCTGCCACACCTGCTGAGATTTTCCAGCAATTTCTGTTTTTGTTGCCCGATATTTCAGATCTCATAGAACACTACAGCGCAGTACAGGCCCTTCAGCCCTCAATGTTGCGCCGACCTGTGAAACCAAACTGAAGCCCGTCTAACCTACACTATTCTATTATTATCCATATGCTTATCCAATGAGCATTTAAATGCCCTTAAACTTGGCGAGTCTCCTACTGTTGCAGGCAGGGCACTCCACGCCCTTATTACTCTCTAAGTAAAGAACCTACCTCTGACATCTGTCCTATATCTATCACCCCTCAATTTAAAGCTACCTCCGCTCGTGCTAGCCATCTTCATCTGAGGAAAAAGGATCTCACTGTCCACCCTATCTAACCCTCTGATCACCTTGTCTGTCTCTATTAGGTCACCTCTTAACCTTCTCCTCTCTAACGGAAACAGCCTCAAGTCCCTCAACCTTTCCTCATAAGACCTTCCCTCCATACCAGGTAACTTCCTGGCAAATCTCCTCTGCACCCTTTCCAATGCTTCCACATCCTTCCTATAATGTGGCGACCAGAACTATATGCAATACTCCAAGTGTGGCCACACCAGAGTTTTGTGCAGTTGCAACATAACCTCATGGCTCTGAAATGCAAACCCTCTACCAATAAAACCTAACACGCCGTATGCCTTCTTAACAACCCTATCAACCTGGGTGGCAACTTTCAGGGATCTTTGTACATGGACACCGAGATCTCTCTGCTCATCCACACTACCAAGAATCTTACCATTAGCTCAGTACTCTGTATTCCTGTTACTCCTTCCAAAGTGAATCACCTCACACTTTTCTGCATTAAACTCCATTTGCCACTTCTCAGCCCATCTCTGCAGCTTATCTACGTCCCTCTGTAACCTGTAACATCCTTCCACACAACCCACAATTCCACCGACTTTAGTGTCATATGCAAATTTACTAACCCATCCTTCTACGCCTTCATCCAGGTCATTTATAAAAATAACAAACAGCAGCGGCCCCAAAACAGATCCTTATGACTTGTAACACCACTAGTAACTGAACTCCAGGATGAACATTTCCCATCAACCACAACCCTCTGTCTTCTTCCAACTAGCCTATTCTTGATCCAAACCACTAAATCGCCCTCAATCCCATGACTCCATATTTTTATGCAATAGCCTACCATGGGGAACCTTATCAAACACTTTACTAAAATCCATATACACACTATAATCCATATAAACCTCTTTACTCTTATCCACCTGTTTGGTCACCTTCTCAAAGAACTCAATAAGGTTTGTGAGGCACGACCTACCCTTCACAAAACCGTGCTAACTATCCCTAATCAAATTATTCCTTTCTAAATGATTATAAGTCCTATCTTTCATAATCCTTTCCAACACTTCACCCACAACTGAAGTAAGGCTCACTGGTCTGTAATTACCTGGATTGTCCCTCCTCCCCTTCTTGAACAAGGGCACAACATCTGCTGTCCTCCAGTCTTCTGGCACTATTCCTGAACATAATGATAACATAAAGATCAAAGCCAAAGGCTCTGCAATCTCCTTCCTAGCTTTCCAGAGAATCCTAGGATACATCCCATTCAGCCCAGGGGACTTATCTATTTTCACACCTTCCAGAATTGCTAACACCTCCTCCTTGTGAACCTCAATCCCATCTAGTCTAATAGCCTGTATCTCAGTATTCTCCTCGACAACATTGTCTTTCTCGACAACATCTCTTGTACTTACCCTAGCTTTACTCGGTTGTAAAGTCCTTTTACAGCTTCTGATGCCGAATTAAACCCAAAATGTCTGGCAACATCTTTGCTGATGAAAACCTAAGGCATGTATACACACAAAGCAAGCATTATTTAGTCTGATTTTTATTCCTTCAAATTTATATGAGTGCTTGTTTCAGGTATAGTAAAATTTTTGTTAACTGGCACCAAACAAACCAGAATGATCCAGTGACCAGAATCTCTAATAACTTCCTAAATGGAACACTCGAACACAGAAAATAGGAGCAGGGGCAGGCCATTCAGCCAGTTGAGCCTGCTTAAGAGAAGCTGAATACATAACAGCTGGACAAAACAAAGTCAACAAAATTTGCCAGTTAATTCCTGGTTAATATTTTTTGAATGCATTTGATTCTTCCTATAATTGTTTTATTTTGCAAAAATCTATACTAAGTAATGTAGCAAGTACTGAAAGACCTTTTGCTGACTTCAAGTTTCTGCGCAAATCGGTTGCTCCCAGTGATGGGTACATGAAGAGGCAAGCAAGTGAAATGTAGCTGCTTAGTTGTCCACCAAACAATAATTGAGTGCCAGAAAGTTCATTCCACTGGTCATTTTGACAGGTTGTATTCAAACATTGTTAAATCAATACAACTGTTATTAAATGTCAGTAGATGGGTTAGCTTAACATACTCATTTCATATGATGGCCTATTCTTTAACATTCCTTGAGTAAAACGTACCACATCTCCATGCCCAAAGAGTTGGTAAATTTCTTCTCTTGTTTTCTCAATCTCTACAGAGGTGGTAATACGTTGCTCTGCTGACACGGTGGCATTGTACTGTTCAACTTGCTGTATCATAGCAACCTGCTCAGATACATTTCGGCCCTAATCATCAATAATAATTATATAAAATATGCTGTTATTGTTGATATTTGTAATTTTTTTTAAAAAGCATACTGACATATACTGATATAAGAGACAACATAAGTAATTCCTTAAGCGTTTTGATGCAAGGATGGGAATAGGTTATCTCTCTTTTTATTGCTGGAGCTATGTGGCCCCCAATATGAGCACAAGATGGAGAAGCAGGAAGATATATGTCGGGGGAAGGTGTTGCATCTGTTTATTGATAAATAGCAACTTGCCAACAAACAAAATACACATTCAGAAAACCTGGTACAATTTGTTAGTTGGGCAACAAAACAGCCATAATTTGTTAAATAAATATTGACATGTACAACAGTATGTGTTGCAAGATTGCCAGGAACTTGTGGCAAGGTGGAGATACTCAGCACTGAATGTCACCAAATTTGGTTAATTCACATTTCTAATAAGTTCATGGAGGGTTTCTCAAGCTTTCTCACACTATTGTCCCCAACTTGGCTCAGTGGCTACCAATCATGCCCCAATAGCACCCATCTCATTCAGGAACAGACCATCATCCTTAGCACCTGGATCACCTTTAAAAGGGGGTTGCACACCCAGATGTCAGAGATGCCCTACATGATTTGTAATATTTGCCCCAGCGATGACAGAGAAGAGGAAATTGGCATTCTGTTTTGCGGACAGGGAGCTGGAAGTCAGCGTGGACAGGGTCCTACAGATGGGTAGACCACTACGTCCAGGATTGGCAGAGGAGGCCATAACACTAAATTCTGCCTGCCTGCTATGAGGTTTCAAACCGGGTCAGTGCAGTCTTTAGGTATTTAGGTATGCCCCGTGGAGGAAAAAGGTCAATAAACTCCCCACTTTGCCTGAACAGGTTACCGTTATCTTCTCTACACTACCTCACAC
This sequence comes from Stegostoma tigrinum, assembly GCF_030684315.1. Classification (NCBI taxonomy): domain Eukaryota; kingdom Metazoa; phylum Chordata; class Chondrichthyes; order Orectolobiformes; family Stegostomatidae; genus Stegostoma; species Stegostoma tigrinum. The sequence goes on from NC_081359.1 coordinate 45,971,194, forward strand.
TGGCTCTATTTGAGTTAGAAAGCTTCTGGCTCATAATATTCATTCTAGATAGAATTTAAAGAATATTTCCCAAATGGATGATAGATTTGCAGAATCAGGTATGCAGTATTCCAAAATCAAAGATGCAGGATCATAAGCTGCAAGTTCAACAGTACCACTAGTAAGTACAAGAATTGCTTTTACAGGCAAAAATGACATGAAATTTTACGCTTTGGAACAAAGAATTCTTACTGTTGACGCACATACCTCTACAGGCACTGCTCTTGGGGTCACCAGCAATAAAAATACTGCTCTCCCATAACAGCACAGCAAGCACAATCTTAACATAAGCAAACTTCCACACTTATAACACATTTTCTCTCCAATCTTACAGGCACCAGTGGCATCCGTATGGTCTCTCTGAAGAGACTGGCCCCTCAAAACATTATCTTCTGCACTTCTGGGGAAGAACCTAAAGATCCCTCTGGGAAAACGCCAATTCTGCTGTGTCTTGCATCTTCCACCAGCTCAGATAGTGATATATTGGTGGGTACTCTAGCTAGATTAGACTTGGGAGCATTTTCTGGTGAGCAGATTACTGGTAGATGCCTGCGGCTAGCTGAGGAGGAAATGCCAAAAATCACTAATATTGAGAGGGCTGCCAAAACCCAGCAGGAGAGGTGTTGGCAATTAGTAACTTCATTCAAATGCACAAGTAGACACAGGAGCAGCAGGCAGGACTGTCAGAGAGACTTGGAAAATGGGATTGAAGGTTGGAGGAGACACCAATACTATGTGTGCTGTGCTAGCTCTGGCATGCATGTGTCTAGCTGCTTCAGGAGAGAGGTTGGTGGATGCATGGAGACCCACATCCAGCACATTCAATATCTACTTGATATATGTACGTACTGACACTGTCATTCTGCCACTGGTGCTCACCTTCTGAGGGCACGTAAGTGGTATGGGTGAAACATGATTGTAACTACATCATCATATTTTTAAAGACATTCACTTTCCATCATCAGCTCTGCGAGCAAATGTCATTGTAACTGCCTTTCTGTAATGCCCATGCTAACATGAAACTTTGCTGCGATTAAATGGGGAGCATGAAGGTTTATGCTATAAAGGCTTTCATCAGTTTCTAACTTTAACTTGAAAAAAAAACAGGAAAACCTTAGAAAGATCGAAGTGTTAAGTTGCATTTATAGTTGTCCTTAAACAGGAGACCTCAGCAGCATCAAAGCATTTGCAGTCAGTGAAACTTAATTTCGCACAAATCATCTTTGAAGAAGGTTCACAAATTAGTCCTGCCTGATTTACTTTGACCTCAGATGTGATACTTTTGGATGCCAAAAGTGCTGTTACTTCTTAAGAACATCGTCATTGCCTTGCTGTGTTACAATGCTGCAGTTCTCATGGATCCTGATTATCTATCACAATCTTATTCCGTTAGCCAAGTGTCGAAGCAAAGAATCCAAGGATTAAATGGTGCTCTCAATATGTACTGTACTGCAACAGACCCCCAGATAGGACATGTATGGGAACCTAATGTGAAGGGGACATCTTATGGCACATGGTTGGCCTCACTGGAAGGAAGTGTTGTATTGCAAACATAGCAGAAAATAGAGAACATTTTACAAGGTTGCCATTTATCTGGATGATGTGCTAATATTCGGGAAGACCAATAAGGATCACTTCGAGAACTTGGGCATAGTCCTTAGAAGTGTCTCCAAAACAGGCGTACATCTTATAAGTGACTTATGCGGGTTAGAGAGTCCTTAAGACTGGGTTACACCTGTTGGAAGATAAAGCGAGGATGAACAAAAGTGCCCCAGCTCCCAGTCTGTACCGGAAATTACATCTTTCCTGAATTATCAAGGAAAGTTCATACGCGACCTGGCTTCTGTCCTGGTACCCTTACATCTGCTACTGAAAAAGGATCAGCCTTGGAAATGGTCATGTAGCCAAGACTTTAGAGAAGTGAAGAAGCAGCTTGCATTGTCTAAAGTATTGGCACACTATAATTCCAAGTGAGATTGGAAGTGGACATGATACCTTCTCATATGGTATTGGAATACCACTGGCTCACAAATGGCCCAATGCAGTGGAATGCCCAATAGTAAATCCTTCCAGCACTGGCTGATTTAGGGCACACATACGTACAGACAGAGAAGGATAGTTTGGCAGTGTTATTTGGTGTGAGGAAATTCCACCAACATCCTTACAGACATAAATTTGTAATAGAAACAGATCACAAACTCTTGCTAGGGATACTAAAAGAGGACAAGGCTGTGTTGCCCATAGCTTCAGGTCAAATTCAGTAGTGGGTTCTCATTCTAAATGTATGCAATTACAAGATGATAGGTCATGACCTGACAGGCCAAGTAGCAAATGTGGATGCCTTGAGCCACCTTCCATTGGCAGATACACCAGCAGTGATGGTGCCTATGGAAGAGTCTGTTCTAGTTTTAAACTCTGTGGACACTCTTCTGGTCACCACTGACGATATCAGAATATTGATGCAAAGAAAATACAGTCCTGGCCAAACCAAAATAGCTGATTGTGATGGGGGAATCAAAAGTGCCATTACAATCAGAATGGAAACCTTTCTGGACTTGAGATATCAGATCATTGCAGAGGATGACATTTTATTAAGGGGAGCAAAGGTCACTGCCAGATATTGGCTAAACTCCAGCAGAGGTATCCAGGAGTATCCAAAATGAAGATGCTGGTGAGAAGTTATGTTTGGTGATCAGGAGTCACTGCAGACATAGCTGCCTTGGTGAACTGCACCCAGACTGCCAACAAGGACAAAAATGCCACCATGCAACTCCCCCCACATTCATCGGAACGGCTGAGTAAACCCTGGACTTAGCTACGTATTGACATATCAACTATGCCAATCCATTCATGGGCTCAACATTCTTAAACATTGTGAATGCTCTTAGTCAAAGTGGTTGGACATATGCAGAGTTCATTCGTCCAACATGAGGATGTCAGTAAAAAAAGCTGTGAGCATCTTTTGTTCCTGTTAAGTGTTGGTCTCAGACAACAGGCCATCATTTACCAGCAGGTAGTTTGAGTATTTCCAGAAGTTAAATGGCAATCAGCATATAAGAACAGTTCCATACCTGCTGTAGTCCAATGGTCTGGTAGAAACAGCAGCCTACACTTTGAACGCATGCTTAAATAAACAGCTTTCAGCTTCACTTGATGCCAAAATATTCCAGTTGCTATTTGCTTATTGGACTCCACTTCATGTAATAACAGGGAAAGCTCCAGCAGAGTTGCTCTTGGGTAGAAGACACCGCACCAGGTTAAATCTGATCTTCCTGGACTTGGGGTGGTGGAGTGTGATGAAGAGGGGGCGCAGAGGTTGAAATGGCATTAGGAACGCCAATGACAGACACAAGACTCCTTTAAAGAGAAGAGATTGTCCCCTGAAGTAAACAAAGTTTGGTGCCAAAACCGTAGAAATGGCCATGCATAGAGGCATAGACAACATCAGGTCCCATGACATATAAAATTCGGTTAGCTGAGGCGGCCCTGAACAATCATGTGGACCACATAAATGCTGCAAATTTACAAACTGGGTAGGAACAAACATACCCGCCTTTCAAAACAGCCAGAAAGAGTGTGAGAACCTGTAGGTCTACCCTCTATTACAAAGGTTCTACCCTCTATTACAAAGAAACTGGAAATTTGAGATGGACACAGCAGGTACTACAGCCTCAACACCTTTACCACCTGAAGAAGAGGATGAATTTCTCCCAAGTTGGGAGGAAGATGGGTACAAGAGGCAGGCTATGGTTCAGTACATGCCATCTGGTCCAAGGCTAGGCAGGAAGAACTGGATCCAGTGTGAAAAGACCCAAGGACAAGAAAAAGAACAGACCATCAACCTCTGAACAAAAGAAGAACAAAGCAGTACAGCACAGGAACAGGCACTTGGCCTACAAAGCCTGTGTCGATCATCATGCCCTAACTAAACTAAAAAAAACTTCTGCCCTTATTCAGTCTGTATCCCTCTCTTCCTTCTCTATTCACGTAACCATGCAGATGTATCTTCAATTTCACAAATGTGACTGCTTCCACCACGTCCTCTTGGCAGTGCATTCCAAGCTCCTACTACTCTCTGAGAAACTTCCCTTGTACCTCCTTGAACTTTCCCCCACTCACTGTGAACCTTTGCCCCTTGTAATTCAAATTTCAACCCCAGAATAAAACCTTTGACTATCCACCCTATCTATGCCTCTCATAATTTCCAGTGAAAACAATCCTAGTCTTTTTAACCTATCCTCTTTGCCACTGCTCTCAGGCAGCATCCTGGTAAATCCTCTATGCACTCTCTCCAAGGCTTATACATCCTTCTTGTAATGTGGCAACCAAAAGCCTACACATTACTTCAAATGCAGCCTAACAAGGCTTTTGTATAACTGCAACGTGGCTTGCCAACTCCTGTACTCCATGATACTCCTAGATCCCATCTGGCCCTGGGGACCTATCCAACTTAGTGCAATTTAGGGTACCTTAAATTTCCTCCTTCAATATATTGACATTCTCTAGAGTATTCACATACTCATCCCTGATCTCAACATCAGTCATGTCCTCCTTGTTTACTGAATGTCCTTGAATACTGATACAAAGTACTCATTAAGGATCTCTCCTACTTCCTGTGGCTCTGCGCATAACTTCCCTCCTTTATCCTTTCGTGGGCCTGCTCTTTCCCTTGTTACTCTCTTTCATCTAACATGTGCGTAAAATAGTTTGGGATTCTCCTTGACCCTGTTGCTTAAAGACATTTCATAGCATTCCTAATTCTGCGTTTAAGTTCCTTCCTAATTTCTCTATACTCCTCAAGGGCTTCACCAATTTGTAGCTGCCTAGACCTACAGTACACTTCCTTTTTCCTTTTGGCTAAGCTTACAAGAAAACCTAAACAGATAAATAGAAAGCGGGACATAACACCAGCGCTTCGTCAGAGGCTCACTGATGATGTTACCTAGAATGGTGACGAAACGTTTGAAAACTAACCTTCCAGCTCAGCGAGCAAACTCACATCCAGAACCTCAACCTGTGCTACAAATCTTCTCAAAACTCACTACTAAGCTTACAATTTCCCCTATCATCCATGGTTCCTGAATCCTGCAATTCCTACCCTACAGAGGGGAAAGGTGTAGTGATTGTAACAAGGTCAGCCAGGTGCACATCATGGAATATCAGTTCCCTGACTGGGACTGATAAAGTGGTCTGATCAGAGAGCCCTGGATGACAGACATAAACAGGAGTGTCAGAGGTTCTGTTCATTCTGAGAGCTGGCTCTGAGGAAGCTGGACTAATGTCAAGTACTATGCATGTGTAAATAAAGGGTGAATTGGTGACGGGGTACAGGCCTCCGTGGAGTTACTTCAAACTCCAAAACCCCATCTGAAAGCAAAACTAAAACCCTGGATCTTTGTGAACCTGACTCCAACCACTCATTCTTCTTCTGTCTGATTTTAAAAAAGAAACAGTCAGAGCTCAAAACTGTATACCCAATGCTTCTGAACCAGACATTCCATCACCAGTATAGCAACACCTCTCCAAAAGAGACTTAAAGGCATAGTACCACCACACTGAAGACTACTCCCCTTAGTCTTTGGGAAATGGCCTTTGTTTGAAGTACATGCAATGTGTTTGCTGCTTAAGGTGCTGGCACACATTTGTGTGTTAATTTGATGTAGCATAATGTTGTACATCAATGTCTCCACCTGCTTGACTGTGCATTTTTGGTAAACATGACAAGTAGAAGTACTGTGAATCCGTTGGGAAAGTTTAGCAGGTCTGGCAGCATCTGTGAAGAAAAAGAAAAATCACAGCTAACGTTTCAGGTCCAGTGACCCTTCCTTTAACTCTGATTTCTTCATCATAGATGCTGCCAGACCTGCTGAGTTTTTCTAGCATCTTCTGTCTTTGTTCATGATTTACAACATCCACAGTTCTTTCGGTTTTTACTGTGTATCTGTACCATTCTGAATTAGGCAGTGAGGAGCAAAAACAAGGCAGAGATGCTGTAAGCATCCAAGCGGGCATGAAGTGAATGAGTACGATATCAGCAATAAAGAGCCCTGAGATGCATCCCACTGTAGTACATGAGAATGATGCCCATCCCCATTAGATTACAAAGGAACCTAGTAGCAGCATTATGATGCAAGGCCTTGGTGCTCTCCAAAATGCAGCATTCAAGTGAAGAAATCTATTGTGAGTGTCTGAGATATGCCATGATGAAATGGTAAGGTTGGTGCCCATTCATTGCTTAGTTAAGGAACTGTCAATTACAAAAGCAATTGCAAATTTCAGTATCCACGTCAATCACAAGCTTTGTGTGGTTGGAGAAATCATTTTTGAAGACTAGGAATTTGAAAAAGTGTAAGTAAAATTTAATAGTAACATAGTAGCACGGTAATGAAGAAAAATTTAAGACCTGTGGCCAGGATCACAGGAAACTTGAGGGGCAAGATTTTGAAACCAGAGTGGTAAGGGTGTGGAACACCCTGCCTGCCAATGTAGTTAACTCAGCCACATTAGGGGCATTTAAACAGTCCTTGAATAAGCATATGGATAATGATGGGATAGTGTAGGGAGGGGCTTAGATTAGTTCACAGGTCGGCGCAACATCGAGGGCCGAAGGGCCTGTTCTGCGCGGTATTGTTCTATGTTCTGTGTTCTACAGTGTGGAGCTGGAGGATCACAGCTGGCCAGGCAGTATCAGAGGAGCTGGAAAGCTGACATTTTGGGTTGGGGCTCTTCAGAAATGGAGGAGGGGAAGGGGTCTCTGAAATAAATGGAAAGGGGTAATAGTAGGTAAATAGTGGAGTGGACAGGTGGGAGAGAAGACAGACAGGTCAAGGAGGCAGGGATGAAGCTCGTAAAGGTAAGTATAACTAGGTAGTGGTGGGGATTGGTCAGTAAGGTGAGAGGATCAAATAGGTGGGAGAGAAGACAGACAGGTCAATGAGGCAGGGATAGGGGGATTGGGGTTGGGGAGATTTTGAAACTTGGAAAGTCCACATTGAGACCACTGGGTTGTAGGCTTCCAAGGTGGAATATGAGATGCTGTTCCTCCAGTTTCCTGGTGACATCACTGTGACACTGGAGGAGGCCCAGGATGGACATGTTGTCCAGGGAGTGGGAGGAGGAGATGAAGTGGTTCACGACTGGGAGGTTTCGTTTATCACAAACCGATCCTAAGTGCTCTACAAAGTGGTCTCTGAGCCTCCACTTGGTCTCACCGATGTAGAGGAGGCCACATTGGGAACAGCGGATACAATAGTCCACAGTAGCGGAGGTGCAGGTGAACATCTATTTGATGTGCAAGGTTTTTTTGGGGCCTGGGATGGAGGTGAGGTGGGGAGGTATAGGGGCAAGTGTAGCACCTCCTGCGGTTGCAGGGAAATGTGCCGGGGGTGGTGGGACTAGTGGGAGTATGGAGCGGACGAGGGAGTCGCGGATAGAGTGGTCTCTCTGAAAGGCAGAGAAGGGTGTGGAGGAAAATATATCCTTTATAGTGGGGTCCGATTGCAGGTGTCAGAAGTGGCGGAGAATGATGCGTTGAATCTGGAGGTTGATGGTGTGATACCTCCATCCCAGGCCCTAAAAAAACCTCCACCTATGCACAGTTTGTGACAGATGTCAATGCCTCCCAGTTGTGAACCACTTCAACTCCCCCTCCCACTTGCTGGACGACATGTCCATCCTGGACCTCCTCCAGTGTCACCACAATGCCACCTGGAAACTGGAGGAACAGCACCTCATATTCTGCCTTGGAAGCCTAGAACCCAATGGTCTCAATGTGCACTTTACTAACTTCAAAATCTCCCCATCCATGACCTCATCCTAAGATCAGCATCCCCTCTCTTCCCCACCTTATTGACCTGTCCATCTTCCCTCCCACCTATCCGCATCTCCCACTTCACTGACCAATCCTCACTAATGCCTACCTACACTCACCTTTACTAGCTTCATCTCGGCCTCCTTAACCGCCTCCTTGCTGTGTTATCCAGCATTGGCAGTTTTTACTATCGCCGAACATTTTGAAACAATTGGGTTAGGTTTACATTTGGAAAACACATACAGACAAATTTTATAGTTTGGGTTCAAAACTAGGTGCATACTTTTTGGAAAGGGTCACAAATATTTGCGTACAGTGGTTGACATTTCAAGCTTTTCAGGTTAGGCTCTTTTTACAACCAAGAAGCTGAAAGAAAACTTTGAATTTTGAAAGACTGGTGATTCTTTTTGAAATAAGTGCTTGATGCAGGTTGGGAACTCTCATATTCTGCCTGAATCAAAAAAAAAGAATAGAATTCCACAGATTGGTTTTCGGAAAAATGTAGTGATTTATTTAGTATGTAGGCTAAGAGTAGAACTAGTTTTCATAATTGTGGACTAGCAAAGACCTTGTAAAGAAAAATGACCTTCTGAAATGCTACATATTTGCAGATTAAGGAGTACAAAACCAAATCCTGATTTAAATTGGCATTTTGATCAAAGCTTGAGAGAGATCAAATGAATATAAAATCTGTTTTTAAATGACAGAAATGTTCAGGGTCTGTCTGCTCATGGATCATAAAAATTACATTCATTATGGCTCATCGGTCCACAATTTTACATGAGGCCTCAACTTTTCTTTCCTACTTCACATATATCAAAGAATATTATCAGTCAAAGTGAAATATCGAGGCATTGCAAGCTCACTCTTAAAATATAGCATGACAAGCTGTAGAGAATCTTGGGGAAGTAGCTTCACATTTCTATAACATCAATGCCAGTGGCAGCAGCAGTATATTCAGACTAGCATTATAACAAACTGATATTGGAACCACTACTTACCTCCCAGTGAATCCACTTGTATAAGGAAAGATCAATTTTCCTGAAATCATCTGAGGTAACATCACATAAATCCCTAAACATAACCACATCTTAGGTCAAACTTGAATACAGATGTCATGCAATAGTCAATGGCTTTATAATTAAAGGACAAGTTGCTTTTTTAGGTACACCAAGCATTTGTTTACATATTCCACTTTAAACAGTTTAATTAACAGTGGAAATGCATTTTATTAACTTATAATCAAAATAAGGATCGTCAAATGTAAATTACACATTTAATTTTTTTCCAAAAATTAAGTAAAAGAATTAAGTTTAACAGATAACTAAAGCCTTACCAGTAAGAAGTATCTTGTTTCCTCCTACCTCTATGATTCTCCCTTGCAATTCCTTCTGGATTTTCTTCACCCCTTTCCTCCACCATATTTTCACTGTTTCTAAGTGTTTTATCCAAATCACTGTGAACTACCAAGTGTACAAAGCCTCAAGCTCCACACTGCATTTGGGTTGCTGTGGCAAATAGCTTCTGAGATAGCTGGCATTTTTCCAAAGACAGATTTGGAAAAGAAAACAGAATTCTTGTCAGTGTTCTCAAGGAAGGTTCGGTTCTGTGCTTGGATACTCATGCTACACTATGGTACTGATGGCAGCTGTAGGCAATCTCTGTCCAGCAATGAATTTCTACTAGAATTGAATCTCATCAGTTCTTTACATAAAAAAATGGAGAATTTTTTAAATACTATGTTAGCATTTATTGTCCATCCCTAAATGCCCAGAAGACAGTATAGAATCAAACACATGCGACGGTCAGCACTTTTATGATCTTTGTACTCTACAAATTATTACTCCAATCCAAATTTAGATTTTTGACCCAATCAAAGCACCTCTAGCACCTATTCATTAAAAGAGCATATATTATTGAACAGGCACACAATGTCAAATAGATTTGGACATAAAGTTCATCCTGGCATTCAGTCAGTGTTGAAAGGTCCAGTAATCAAAACAGTCGAAGAAAGCATTTATCTACTAACTGTTTAAAGTCAAGCCAATTTCGTCCTTCAGACATCTGTTCTGCTTGCTGAATGTGAAAAACCCACCTGACCCAAAAATGAATGGAAAGATGCCTGAAGTAGCTCCAAGTATTTCCTTTCAAACACAAATCAACAGCTTGAAAAGTAAAATTCAATCATGAAGTCAATCAAGTACTTAACTGAAACCACAGGGACAGAATAAGTTCCATGTAAAATATTCCTTATTTAATTAAATTAGGTATCTAAAGAAACTTCATCAAAATCTAGGAAGTGGAGGTATAAGTACAATACTTTAATCAGGACTGTTTAGGGCAGAAATTGAACAGCAAAAGGAAGGATTGCTCTGGAAATAAAGCAAATTTTATTTTTTCTTCCATTACATGTACAAATTGCATTTTAACTGTTCCAATTTTAAAAATGTTATCTAACTTATTATTTAATTGATTATTGAACATATATTTGATTTTTGTTCCATGCACAAGGTATGTATTACATGTGCCAAAGTAGAAATACTCCTTTTGAGATATTAACTGAACACTCTAAATTTCTTTTGTCATTGTGAAAAAAGGTACAGGCAGAAATCTGGGGAAGTAATATTATCCATCTAATATTCTTCACTCCATTTTCTTTAACCAATCATTTAAATGGAATAACACAGATGCACATAAAAGGAAGATGACAAGCACGAGCGAGGTGAAAAAAGGAAATGTATTTATTTATGAGATGTCAGCATTCCTAGTTGCGGAGCTGAGCAATAATTTTGACATGAAATACTGTTAATTGAGATCCAGGATTTTGATCCAGTGATGATGAAGGAATAGTGATATTTTCCAAGACAGGATTTATGCTTTGCTTGGAGGAGAATGTGTATGTAGATGTGTTCCCATTCACCAGCTTCCCTCAAACTTCTGGGAAGCAAAGGGAACAGGTTTATGAGGTACTGTAGAAGCCATTTCATATTCCTGCAGTATAAAATGTTGCCATTGTGCCCTGGTGCTGTAGACAGTGAAAGTTTAAGGTGGTAGACTGGGTGCTGATTAGATGGACTGCTTCATCCTGAAAGGGTTTTGAGCTTCTTGGGTGGTATTGGAGCTGCATTTATTGAGCCAGGTAAAGACCCTATACCCTTGACTGGGCAGTACGGTGGCTCAGTGGTTAGTACTAGTGCCTCACAGTGCCAGGGACCAGGTTTGATTACACTGTCAGGCAACTGACCGAGTGCAATTTGCACGTTCTTCCACTGGCTGCATGGATTTCCTCTGGGTGCTCCACTTTTGTCCCACTGACTGAGGATGTGCAGTTTAGGTGGATAGGCCATACCAAATTACCCATCGTGTCCAGGGATGTGAAGGTTAGGTAGATTAGCCATGGTGAATGCAGGGCTATAGGGGTAGGGGGTGAATCTGAGTGGGATGCTCTTCAAGGGGTCTGTGTGGGCTCGATGGACCAAATGGTCTGCTTCCACTCTACAGGGATTCTACTCTGCAGGGATTCCATGATTCCTGCCTTGCAAGTGTTGGCAAGACTTTGGGGAATCAGGAGATGACTCACTCACTACTGAACATCCAACATCTAACCTGCTTTCCTGGCCACAGTATTTATGTTGCTAGACCATTTAAGGTTCAGGTCAATGAGAACCACCATTCCACACCAATTCCCCTCCCCTATATCCTGTAATTTTGATGGTAGGGGTATCAATGATGATAATGCCATCGAAAGACAAGCGAAGGTGGTTGGCAGGATTGTTAGTTGCCACTGAGCATCCAAAACCTATATCTTGAACAGGTCTTGCTACATGTGTGCCCAAAGGCTTCAGTACCTGGAAAGTTGGGAATGGAATTGAAAATTATGTAATCATCAGTGAAAGTCTTCAGTTATGGGAAAAAAAATCAGAAAATGCTGGTAGTAGTATTTGAGGTGATCCTCCCTATATTGAAAGGCAAGGTCATCAATGAAGCAGCTGGTCTAGGAATTCTTACAGCGATGTCCTGGAGCAGAGATGATTGAACGCCAACAACCACCATGATCTTAAAAAAACAAGAAAAAAAACTGCACAGCAATTGTTTCAGAAATTCAGCAGATCTGGTGGAATCTGTGGGGAGAAAAATCTTCTTCACTATCTTTTCTGGTGTCAGGTATGTTCTGGGTAGTGAAGGTTCTTTCCCTGATTTCCACTGAATTCAATTTTACTTTGCATCACACTCGCACGTAAGTGGTGATTTGCTGGCAAGGATTATGCTTGTTTGGTTAAACAAGAGTCCAAAGATCTGGCAGGTTAGATGGATGGTCATGCTAAAATGCCCATAGTGTCCAAGAATGTGTAGGTTAGGTGGACAAAGTCAGAATTCGCACAATACCAGGTTACAGTGCAACAGGTTTACTTAAAATCACAAGGCTTCAGAGTGCAGACCCTTGAACAGATCAAGTGACAGGGAACAGCACACAGACACAGAACTTACAGGCAGAGAGATCAAAAGATCATACAACTGATGCCAGTGGCGTGTCAACTAAGTCTCTGTAGGTGACCAAGAGTGTTAGAAAGTGTGACTGAAGTGTCAACAGCTGAATAACAAGCGAATGTGTCCTATAATCCGAATAAATGAGGCAGAAAGAAAATAACAAAAAATTAAAAATAAGATGGTGCTGGAGACAAACTGAATGACTAGAATAATATGATAGATATAAGTCACATGCGGAAGGCTAACCAAAGTAATAAGGAGTCCAAAACTGCACAACGTAATTAAGGTAGAGAGCTCATAACAATTTATCAAGGTGATGGTGTCAAAATAGGACAATAAGGAAGATTTTACAGATACAGAACAGTGGTGTGGTCACACGTAATATGACACGATCCCAAGATCACTGTTGAGGCCATCTTCATGGATACGGAACTTGGCTATCAGTTTCTGCTCAGTGATTCTGTGTTGTTGAGATTCTTGAAATCCGCCTTGGAGGATTTACCCAAAGACCGAAGACTGAATGTCTTTGATTGCAGAAGTGTTCCCCGACTGGGAGGGAACATTCTGTCTGGTGATTGTTGCGCATTTATGAGAGACACAACATTGGCTGAGTCATATGATGTAGCTTCCATGGACGTGGTGCGTGGTGTTTCCACGTGTGATGATAGTATCCATGTCGATGATCTGACATGTCTTGCAGAGTTTGTGTGGTGTTGTTATTGATGTTGTTCTGAAGGCTGTGTAGTTTGTTGTAAATGACAGTTTGTTTAAGATTTGGTGAGAAGCGGAGGCATAGGGATGATATTGATGAGGTGCGCATCGTCATTGATGACAAGTTTAAGTCGATGAAGAACATGGCATAGTTCCTTCACTTAAGGAATGTACTGGATGACAAAGGGCACTCCATTGATGTATCTTGTATCTGTCTTCTGAGTAGGTCAGTGCAGTTTTTTGCTTTGGCATGTTGGAACTGATGATCAAGGAATTGAAATTTGTATCCTGTTCTTATGAGGGTGTCCTTTAAATCTTTAGGTGTCCATTCCTTCTCTTCTGAGCAGATCTTGTATAAGCACAAGGCTTGTCTGTAGAGGATGGCTTCTTTAATATGTCTACGGTGCAAGCTAGAGAAGTGCGCTGGCTCATGGAAACTTGTGTAGTTATTCACTAAATCTGTATGGAATGGCCTCACTCAAGACACAAATTGACACAGCATCTATCAGGGACTGATTACTTCAGTTGGTTCAATGGCTATTTTGTAGTTTAGAAGAATGACAATAGTTCTGTGCTGGCCAATGCAGACTTGGGATGTGCCTGTTTGCCCTGTCCCTGAGGGAGATAGACAATGGCAAATTACCATTGACAAAAAAAACCTAGAAAATGGCTCAGGATGAAGCATCAATGTTCAGTGAGCTAAGGATGTGCATTTCAGGGAACGCACATGAATAACAATATGATTATAACAAATGGAATATTTTGTGCAACTTAAAGTTATTGCATCTCAAATATAAGAATATGTGAAAATATGTATGTTTTTGCAAGCCTTTGATTGAGAAACAAGTCGGGGGATAATCACTGAGACATGGTTGAAGGACAGACAGGTATGGCAGTTCAACATTCTACGGTATAAAAGTTTCAGGTGGGATATGGTGGAGAACTAAGAGAGAGGATGGAGGCATTGCATTTTTGATAAAGCAAACCATCACTGCAGCAGTGAGGGAGGACATCATTGAAGTGTCTTCAAATGAGGCTAGCTGGGTGGAGCTAAGAAATAAAAATGGGGCAAATACTTTGCTGGGTTTATATGATAGGCCTCTCAACAGTTGGAGGGAAATAGAGGAGCAGATAGAGAAGCAAATGACAGTAAGGTGTGACAAACAGGAGTATTGTTTAAAAACTGAAAGAACAGCAGTGGGGTCATCTTCGCGTGAAAGGATCAGACTGGGTGGAATTTTTAAAGTGCATTCAGGAGAGCATTTTGTGCTAGTATGTATATAGTCCTATGAGAGATGGTCAATGCTAAACCTAATTCTAGGGAATAAAACTGGTTAAGTAGTCGATGTTTCAATGGGCAAATGCTTTTGAGATAGTTACCATAACTCTACATTTCAAAGTTATTATGAAAAGGGATAAGGATAGCGCAGATATTCAGTGTCTAACTTGGGGCAAGGTCAATTACAATATCATTAAGACAGGATCTGACAAATATAGTAGCAGAGACTAGTTACTTGTAGGTAAGTCTACATTTGGAAAATTGAAGTCTTTTAAAAGTAGTATTTCCCTGTGAAAATGAGGGATAGAAAAGACAAGATTAGGGAATCATAGATGACAGGTGAAATTGTGAGACTAGCAATGAGGAAAAAGGAAGAATACAGAAGGTCTAGGCTTCTGAAAACAGCCGAAGCTTTGGATGAATTTTGGGCAAGGAGGACCAATCTGAAATCAGGAATTAAGAAGGCTAAAAGGGGTCATGGAATATCTTTAGCAAACAGGGGTACATAAGGAGCAAGAGGGTAACTAAAGAAAGGGCTGGTCCACTCAAGGACAAAGGATGGAAGTTATGCAAGGAGTCAGAGAAAATGAGTGAGATTCTTAATGAATACTTTGTGTCGGTATTCACCGAGGAGAGGAACATGACAGATGTTGAGGTTATGGTTAGATGTTTGATTACTCTAGGTCAAGTCGGCATAAGGAGGGGGGACATGTTGGGTATTCTAAAAGACATTAGGGTGGTCAAGTCCCCAAGTCTGGATGGAATCTATCCCAGGTTACTGAGGGAAGCAAGAGAGGAAATAGCTGGGGCCTAAAGAGAATTCTTCGCAGCATCCGTGAGCATGGGTGAGGTCCCGGAGGACTGGAGAATTGCTAATGTTGTCCCCTTGTTTAAGAAGGGTAGTAAGGATAATCCAGGTAATTATAGACTCTTGAACCTGATGGCAGTGGTGGGAAAGATGCTGGAGAAGATACTGAGGGAGAGGATCTATTCCCATTTGGAAGAAAATGTGGTTTTGTGCAGGGAAGGTCATGTCTTACCAACTTGATAGAATTCTTTCAGGAAGTGACAAAGTCGATAGATGAGAGAAGGGATGTGGATATCATATACATGGACTTCAGTAAGGTGTTTGATAAGGTTCCCCATGGTAAGCTGATAGAGAAAGTGAAGTTGCATGGGGTCCAGGGTTTACGAGCTAGATGGATGGAAAACTGGCTGGGCAACAGGAGACAGAGAGTTGTAGTGGAAAGGAGTTTCTCAAATTGGGAGAATTGTGACCCGTGGTGTTCCACAGGGATCTGTGCTGGGACCACTGTTGTTTGTGATACACATAAATGATCTGGAGGAAGGTATAGATGGTCTGATTAGCAAGTTTGCAGATGACACTAAGATTGGTGGAGTAGCAGATAGTGAAGAGGACTGTCAGAGAATGCAGCAGAATATAAATAGATTGGAGAGTTGGGCACAGAAATGGCAGATGGAGTTCAATCCAGGCATATGCAAGGTGATGCATTTTGGAAGATCCACATCAAGACGGAACTATACGGTAAATGGAAAAGCCCTGGAGAAAATTGATGAACAGAGAGATCTGGATGTTCAGGTCCATTGTATCCGAACATGGCAACACAGGTAGATACAGAGGTCAAGAAGGCATATGGCAGCTTTCATTCATCGGACGGGGTACTGAGTACAAGAGTTGGCAGGTCATGTTACAGTTGTCTCGGACTTTGGTTCAACCACATTTGGAATACTACGGACAGTTCTGGTCGCCACATTACCAGAAGAATGTGGATGCTTTGGAGAGGGTGCAGAGAAGGTTCACCAGGATGTTGCCTGGTATGGAGGGCACTAGCTATAAAGAGAGGTTGAGTAGATTAGGATTATTAGTACTATAGATGGGTCAGTTTTTGTCCATTGTGTGCAGGAGGGCTTCCTGACACAGTATGTAGATAGGCCAACAAGGGGCGAAGCCACGTTAGATTTGATACTGGGTAATGAGCCCGGACAGGTGTTAGATTTGGAAGTAGGTGAGCACTTTGGTGATAGCGATCACAATTCTGTTATGTTTACTTTAGTGATGGAAAAGGATAGGTTTATACCACTGGGCAAGAGTTATAGCTGGGAGAAAGGCAATTACGATGAGATTAGGCAAGATTTAGGGAGCATAGGATGGGGAAGGAAACTGCAGGGGATGGGCACATTAGAAATGTGGAGCTTATTCAAGGAAGCTCCTGTGTGTCCTAGATAAGTATGTACCTGTCAGGCAGGGAGGAAGCTGTAGAGTGCGGGAGCCACGGTTTACGAAGGAGGTGGAATCTCTGGTCAAGAGGAAGAAGAAGGCTTATGTTAGGATGAGATGTGAAGGCTCAAGTTAGTGCGCTTGAGGGCTACGAGGTAGCCAGGAAAGACCTAAAGAGAGAGCTTAGAAGAGCCAGGAGGAGACATGAGAAGTTGCTGGCGGATAGGATCAGGGTAAACCCTAAGGCTTTCTATCGGTACTTCAGGAATAAAAGAATGACGAGAGTAAGATTAGGCCCAATCAAGGGTAGTAGTGGGAAGTTGTGTGTGGAGTCAGAGGAGATGGGGAAGCACTAAATAAATATTTTTTGACAGTATTCACTCGAGAAAACGACAATGTTGTCGAAGAGAATACTGAGATACAGGCTACTAGACTAGGTGGGAATGGGGTTCACAAGGAAGAGGTATTAGAAATCCTACAGAGTATGAAAATAGATAAGTCCCCTGGGCTGGATGGGATTTATCCTCGGATCCTCTGGGAAGCCAGGGAGGAGATTGCCGAGCCTTTGGCATTGATCTTTGACTCGTCATTGTGTACAGGAATAGTCCCAGACGACTAGAGGAGAGCAAATGTGGTTCCCCTGTTCAAGAAGGGGAGTAGAGACAACCCTGGTAATTATAGACCAGTGAGCCTTACCTCAGTTGTTGGTAAAGTGTTGGAAGAGGTTATAAGAGATAGGATTTATAATCATTTAGAAAATAATAAATTAATTAGGAATAGTCAGCACGGTTTTGTGAAGGGTAGGTCGTGCCTCACAAACCTTATTGAGTTCTTTGAAAAGGTAACCAAACAGGTAGATGAGAGTAAACTGGTTGATGTGGTGTATATGGATTTCAGCAAAGCGTTCGATAAGGTTCCCCATAGTAGGCTATTGTACAAAATGCGGAGGAATGGAATTGTGGGAGATATAGCAGTTTGGATCAGAAATTGGCTTGCTGAAAGAAGACAGAGGGTGGTAGTTGATGGGAAATGTTCATCCTGGAGACCAGTTACTAGTGGTGTACCGCAAGGGTCGGTGTTGGGTCCACTGCCGTTTGTCATTTTTATAAATGACCTGGATGAGGGTGTAGAAGGATGGGTTAGTAAATTTAAAGACGACACTAAGATCGGTAGAGTTGTGAATAGTGACGAAGGATGTTGCAGGTTACAGAGAGACATAGATAAGCCGCAGAGCTGGGCTGAGAGGTGGCAAATGGAGTTTAATGCAGACAAGTGTGAGGTGATGCACTTTGGTAGGAGTAACCGGAATGCAAAGTACTGGGCTAATGGTAAGATTCTTCGCAGTGTAGATGAGCAGAGAGATCTCGGTGTACATGTACACAGATCCTTGAAAGTTGCCACCCAGGTTGACAGGGCTGTTGAGAAGACATACAGTGTTTTAGTTTTTATTAATAGAGGGATCGAGTTCCGGAACCAAGAGGTTATGGTGAAGCTGTGCAAAACTCTGGTGCGGCCGCACTTGGAGTATTGCGTACAGTTCTGGTCACCGCATTATAAGAAGGATGTGGAAGCTTTGGAAAGGGTGCAGAGGAGATTTACTAGGTTGTTGCCTGGTATGGAGGGAAGGTCTTACGAAGAAAGGCTGAGGGACTTGAGGCTGTTTTTGTTAGAGAGAAGAAGGTTGAGAGGTGACTTCATTGAGACATATAAAATAATCAGAGGGTTAGATAGGGTGGATAGGGAGAGCCTTTTTCCCAGGATGATGACGGTGAGCACAAGGGGGCATAGCTTTAAATTGAGGGGTGAAAGATATAGGACAGATGTCAGAGGTAGTTTCTTTACTCAGAGAATAGTAAGGGAATGGAACGCTTTGCCTGCAATGGTAGTAGATTCGCCAACTTTAAGTACATTTAAGTCGTCATTGGACAAGCACATGGACGTACATGGAGTAGTGTAGGTTAGATGGGCTTCAGATCGGTATGACAGGTCAGCACAACATCAAGGGCCAAAGGGCCTGTACTGTGCTGTAATATTCTATGTTCTATTTACATTAGAAAGACGGAGATTGAGGGGGGGGACCTGATTGAGGTCTACAAAATCATGAGAGGTATAGACAGGGTGGATAGCAAGAAGCTTTTTCCCCAGAGCGGGGGACTCAATTACCATGGATCACGATTTCAATGTGAGGGGAAACGTTTCAGGGAGATATGCATGGAAAGTTCTTTACGCAGAGGCTGGTGGGTGCTTGGAACATGTTGCCAGTGG
The DNA here is from genome assembly GCF_030684315.1 of Stegostoma tigrinum. Classification (NCBI taxonomy): domain Eukaryota; kingdom Metazoa; phylum Chordata; class Chondrichthyes; order Orectolobiformes; family Stegostomatidae; genus Stegostoma; species Stegostoma tigrinum. The sequence goes on from NC_081359.1 coordinate 45,990,025, forward strand.
AGGTAGTAGAGGCAGGCACAATAGCATCATTTAAGATGTACCTAGACAGATACATGAATGGGCAGGGAGCAGAGGGATACACATCCTTGCAAAATAGACGACAGGTTTAGATAGAGGATCTGGATCAGCACAGGCTTGGAAGGGCCTGTTCCTGTGCTGTAATTTTCTTTGTTCTTTTGTTATTGTGCCGAGACAGGGGAATCTGGAGTTGCTCGCAAAAATGATTTCATCTGACAGGGTGATCAGCCAATAACATTAAATTATTTCCACAGAGTAAGCCAAAGGTAATATTTATGTAGTAGGGTCCATTTTTAATCAAATTTTAGAGTGGAACAAATCACCCAGGACATAAACACAGATAGAACATAGAACATAGAACATAGAACAGTACAGCACAGAACAGGCCCTTCAGCCCACAATGCTGTGCCGACCATTGATCCTCATGGATGCACCCTCAAATTTCTGTGACCATATGCATGTCCAGCAGTCTCTTAAATGACCCCAATGACCTTGCTTCCACAACTGCTGCTGGCAACGCATTCCATGCTCTCACAACTCTCTGCGTAAAGAACCTGCCTCTGACATCCCCTCTATACTTTCCACCAACCAGCTTAAAACTATGACCCCTCGTGCTAGCCATTTCTGCCCTGGGAAATAGTCTCTGGCTATCGACTCTATCTATGCCTCTCATTATCTTGTATACCTCAATTAGGTCCCCTCTCCTCCTCCTTTTCTCCAATGAAAAGAGACCGAGCTCAGTCAACCTCTCTTCATAAGATAAGCCCTCCAGTCCAGGCAGCATCCTGGTAAACCTCCTCTGAACCCTCTCCAAAGCATCCACATCTTTCCTATAATAGGGCGCCCAGAACTGGACGCAGTATTCCAAGTGCGGTCTAACCAAAGTTTTATGACACGGAGAAGTCAAACAATCATGAATAAGCTTTAAACACAATTTAGAAATAGGTCACATCCTTTATCATGATGTGATCAATACGACATTGCACAAATATAAAATTAATTTTCCAGGATGAAACAAGGCTTTCAAAATAATTCTGTATGTGTGAAAGAAATTAGTTACAACTCAGTCCACAAGGTGCTGACCTATGAAGATTTTTGTGATATACCAGATAGTCATCTCAAATCCACCAGCTGTAGCTTGGTCAGTAAATTTGCATGGTTTGCAAATGACTGAGTCTTCTTTATCCGTGTAGCTCAATGTTAATCAAGTGCGATATTTAATCATGGAATTCGTAAGCAATGTTATTTGCAACTTAAAATGCTAAAAGACCAACAAAGGAATATTTCTGCATTGACACTTGTTTAAATAAATGCAAGAAAGATTGAAGTGCCCACAAGTCTTACATATCAGATAGTACGACTGTCCGTGAGCCATTGGAAAGGTTCACAATGCAGCAAGCACAAGGTGTGATTCCCACTCGTTGCCATACAATATTCGATATGTTGATACCTCTGCTTCGAAAATCATCTGTTATGAATCTTTGCCAAAACAAATGACAAAGTCAGGAGACAAAGAGATTGGGAAAATATGGAGTTATTTCGCAGATTTTATTAAACAAAAATAAAAATGAAAATGCAGGCTTATGTAACTGGTTCCAAAAACCTCTTTACCATTGAGGACATCAGTTCTGTTTATTCAAACACTGACAGCGACATTTGAAGGCAAAATTAATGTTAGTGGTAGTTAATGCCTTACCTAGTTGCTGATACCCATTTCAATCTTAGTAACCTGTGCACATAACTTTCAGTTGAAATGTTTTAGTCTTGCCCTAACTCTTCTCTTCTGGAAGACGGAATCTATACTATATTAGATTTGTTTCAACACCATCTTGAATTAGTACAGTACCTTAACACAATAAAATGTCTGCAATTTCCATGAAGAAAAAGTTAACATTCTGTTTTTGACGTTGTGGTATTTTAAAATACAATTGTATGTTAAACATTAGGGATAGTCTGAAACAGGAATCTTTGCATCAGTCTTCCAATGAGATCCTTCAGAGGTATGTGCAAGATGAAGTGAAGAGGATTTGACCAGTTTATCATGGATCATTTGGCACATACTATACTTATAAATATTCAGTGCAATGGAATTCAATTTAGGTAAGCAATATACAATTAACACAAAACAACCATTTTAAATGCTGGTTTGAAAAATTGATACTTTTAACTGATTCTAGCAGCTGCCATAAGTCAAGATAAAACTGGTAAGCACTTGGTGTATACGATAGTCAAGTTAACCAGCACACATTTCCTAAAAACCAGATAAACCTAAGAGTTTATTTCAAGTTTGTCACTGGGTAAATGTAAAGAATGCGTGATTAAATACATATGGACTTTCAAACCATAAGATGTGTCAGAAAAATGATGGCACGTAAGAGAAAACGTAGAAACATAGCTAATGAATTGGCTGACAAACGAAAAGCAATAAAGTTGAGCTAATTGGAATAGTTTTGTTTGGAAGTGTATATAGACCACAGGTCACAATTAGGCCCACTGTCTCTAACAACTACAGCAACCTTCCTTTATGCTCAGTACGACTCCAGCCAGCAGAGAGTTTTCCCTCCAATTCTCAGTGACTTCAGTTTTGCTTGAGCTCCTTGATGCCAAAGTTGAGTTTGATTGATTATGGCATTGCCTGAGAAATGAAACCAAGAATGGCTATCGCCCATTGCATTTCAACAGGTAACACAAAAAAAAATTTGCTCAAAACAATCACACCTCAAAAAACATAATCTTTATGTCAATTCTTCCATGCACCATTGATATTGCAACTAAAGGAACAAAAAAAACTCTGAAACGGTATGTTTTAACATCTATAGCAAATCAGTTGCTCTTCAAAACCCTACAGCAATTGCAATTAGTCCAACCTTAACCTTACGTAGAACCTAGTCCAACCATACATCTGCAAGCATAAATATTTTCCAACTATCTAATGCTCTTTATTTTGCCTTTCTTATTAGTTTTCAGCCACCAAAACCTCACAATGACAAACACTTTGGCACCTAGCTCTTTTTCATGACTGTTCCACAGTCTTCACTTCATTTCAAGTTACAGCCTATAATTACAATATTTATCTGTCATTCCTAATATTGCAAGAATGTGCTCTTGCACAATTGAAGAGTCTTTCTCTGACACATAATTGGTATCTGATATTTGAGTCACTTCTTGACCCACCATCAGCATTTGCACTATGCTTTTTTTCACTCTCCATCCTTCTTAACTACACTCCACCACTGCATGGACCTCTCTTCTTGGCCATTGTTCTGAATGTCCAACAATAGTTCAACTTGCCAAAGCTTTTCCTGCATATCACACACACAATTAACGTGCCATCATTCACAAGACTTCTCTGGAATATTTGGCATCTGAATACCAACTCTGGGCAAATTGACTTTGGATGTGATGGCTGTCTTTCTGTGCATCATGATCACACTCATTATCACTATCCAACCCTTATTCTATTCTACTAATCAAGGCCTTCATCACAAAATACAACAGCATTTCACATACAAGGTGCCTTACTGTACTTTTATCAGCTGCTTGAATTCTGAGATTTTGTCAATGATTTGCGTAATTGTGAGGAATGAACATTTGATTGCTTGGTTTTATCATCAGGATCTATTCCGCCAGCAAGGTCTTTTCATGACCTGGAACTCTCTTTTATAATACATAAAATTTTACTAATTAAATACTATCTCAGATGGTGCTAAACAATGCCCAAGAAGTCTCAAATTTCTCCAAAATCACAACCTTGACGAAAGGTAATCCCCATGCATTATAAAGTATTCATTTGTGTGAAAAATAATGCAACTATAGTAATACCTTCTAGAAGGAGAGTGCTATCACAGACCACATGACCGTTTAGGATTTCATCCAAAGACTGACTGGCAGGGTCTATATCCTCCTTCCATCTAAAGAGAATTGTTTGTACAAACTACCTATGCAATGTTTGGTTAGCAGTTATAATTTTGTGCCGCACTTCATCGATAGCCACATGGTTTATTTCACAAACTCATTGATAGAAGGGCTTCTTGTTGTGATTTACATGACCACATTTGTATTTTTACACTGGCTTCTGAACACATTTAAAATGGAAAAGCGAATGTCAATCAGAAACTTCACTGCTGTCCCAAATCCAGTTGCTATTAATTTTCCCATGATAATGGCTATAATAATGTTTTATCTTTTAAGAATTATTGAAACTAAATCTGGTTGCTAGATTAAGAAAGTGGAGAATGAATATTTGTATTTGTCTCAAAATTTCATATCTATGGCAGTAACTTTTTAAATCTTTTACACGTCAGCAGATTACTTTAAGATAACTTACTTTTTCTTTCTCTGTTCTTGATGCCATTGTTAACTGTGTATGTGATGAGAATCATCAGATTTTATTAAAGCAATTGTTACGATTCCTACAGAGAGATATAATTTCTAAGAAAGAAAGGAAGTCACACAATGCCAGCAGGAAGAAAACTATTGGCCAATATTTCATTTAAAATGCTTACAATAAACCAAATGAAATCAATAAGATTCAAACATTAATTAATTTGTGATAAATACTTCTGCTCTTTTTTATACCAGCAACTGTATAAAGATTGCTAAACAGAAAATTATTTCATTCAGAAAGAATTGTGTTTGTTTTCTCTTTATACAAATTCTCAATTTGTTCTGAACTGCTATACATACAGTACCGACTCATGGAATTCTACTTTCTACTTACCCAATGTTGCTTTTTTGTTCATCTCATGAAACCAGAGGATGTGTATGTACTTCTTGGAACGTAATCATGTCAGCATCATTAAATCAATTAAATCCCTTTCAGAATACTTTCTATCCCACATTGGTTTAAAATGGTCATTACACAAACTAAAATTCATGACTCATAATTCGAAACCCACCTGGACCCTCTCCTCTGGCATCACACTAGCATTCTATCTCTATCTTGCGAACTGTTGACGTTACATCAATTGCCTTAAGTTTTTTGCTCCCTTCACCCAGCCTCCATCTGAATTTGTTGTACTCCATTCTCTCAGGCTGAATCCTAACTTCACTGGCCAGTGCGAAGTTTGTAGTTTATACTGGAGCATTGCAGAGATGTGACAAATCAGTTTACAAGCACTCCCCATTATGAGAACGAAATGCTAAGAACTTGCACTGTGCTGAATCTCTCCCAAAACAGCTTTCCCAACACTCCCATAAGTTCCTGTTCTCCCAGATGACAACAGTGAATGAAACTTACAGCTCCTCCCAAGATTGCACTCAATGTGCATCAAATCATTTAATTACACCGTGAACAGTTAGAATTTTTGACATATTGAATGAGAGCACAGAAGTGAATGCAAAAGTGATATTTCATCAAACAGTAGTGCTCCACATAGATTTTACACACACACATTCGCAATATGATTTCAAATTCCTTCACCTTCCTTCTTCTAATGTTACAACGTCATGCCACCTCAGTGGCTGCAGCTGACTTCCGAAAGCCTGTAGACTGGACTGTCATCTTGCCTCAGATAATGTTTTTAGGTACCCTCTGGTAGGCCCAAAGTCTAGACAGCCTAATTATAGAGGGCTTCTCCTTGATTCTGACATGATGGAGGCATATGACTCATTGGCAAAGGGAGGTTGCTGCCACGGCACCTCCAGGGTGTCCTAAGGTGACAATATTTTGTGTTTATCAGTCACTCATCCTGTCTTTAAATTTACAACGGTACCTTACTCCTTCTAGAGTTAAGGAACGTGAGATCAAGCTCCTTCAGCCCCTTCTTGCCAAGCCAAAATGCAGATGCTTTGCCATCCAGACCATCAAGGCAACCATGGACTCTCAAACCAGGGCCCTAACATTAGACAGAAACTGCACTTTGATCCAGGCTAGGTCTCTGGCAGCTCTGTTTGATGTTCTGTATTTATGTATGGCTCAAGTTCAAAGGCTAATCAAGTATACCAGCCTTAATAGCAGTCTGTTCTCCAGCACGCCTCCAAGTATCAGAGATCTCATCCAATTCTTCCTCCTCTGCCTATGGTTCTATGCCAGTGCAGTGCTCATCAATTTCAGCCTATTCTAGATAAATAACCCAGAGTTGAACAGATACAGCAATGCCTTAACAGTGCATACTGAGGGACCAGGCTGTTCCTCCTCAGAGGATTGCTGACTGGATCTAAAACAAATAAACCTGGGTACTCGGATTCACCAAAAGTTGGCATTCTTCTTTGTCTCTATATTGTGGATCCTGCGTAAAGATCATGTAAAATGCCATCTTTAATCAAAGGTTAGTTCAAAAATTGCTCCTTGATAGTGTTTCCCATCAGTCGCTTGGCAGATAACTCAAATGACAACCAAACGTTTCCAATTTCTAATACAGTGCAAGCGAGCTCCCATGTTCTCCAGCAATCTCTGCAAAGATCACAAGGTCCACAAGATTGGGCATCTCATTAGTTGTGCGCATTTTTCTGATGCAGAGCGACGAATGAATTAAGAGGCATTATCTGTATAAATCAGTACAAGGAAAGTTAAAGATATAAATTCCCATTGCTGTGACTGCCAATTTGCATTAAATGAAAGAAGAATGCAGTATTGGGGCATTTGAAAGTGTAAGACTCTTAATTAGAGGTGGTTCAGTGTGGTCAAAAAGGTACAATTGATGGAAATTCATTCAGAATCACATGATGTTTGAGGGAGGTGTTCAGGCCCATACCACATTTTGTGCTGTCCTTTCACTTGTGGTGCACTTTGGTGGAAGCTATATGATCTGTATTTTTACTCAGGTGCAATGAAAGTTGGGTGGTCTGGTGGTGCTTGAGGTGCTGAGGCCAGCAATTCTGTTTTGGTTAGAAGTGTGACCTCTGGCAGATGGCAGAGGGGCAGCAACGCCCCATTGCAAATAGAGTGAAATAAATGTTTCCAGTGAAGTGAAAGACATTGCACATGAAATATACGATAAAGATATGGCACTGAATTTATATATTACATCCTTGTGCAGTGACAAATTAACTACACTGAGTGAAACAGTTTGAGGCATGAAGCATTTACCTTTGAAGTGCACAAAAGATCATTCTTTGTTTGTATTACTGTAGCCAGTCTCATGCCTGGGCGTTAGGATCACCGATGATTGTAACCACCTCAGTCCATGTAGTCCTGGTCACTGGAGTTGGTATATTATTTCCATCCAAGGAAAGCAGACATCTCTGTGCTCAAGATTAATCTGCAGTATCACACTTGATGAGGTTAAGACCTCCTGTCTTGTCTCAGATATGTTCAGAGTTCAGTTGGGGCCTCTGTGCTATATTCACAGATTTTCCATGATTGATAATAGTGAAGTTTAGGGGAGGTCACGCTCTAGTGATATTATTGCTGGGCTGTTAATTCAAAGACCCAGATAATGTTCTGGGGGCCCAAGTTTGAATCCTGACTCGTATGGTGGAATTTAAATTCAAATACAAGCAAAAAAAGCTGGAATTAAGGTTTCAATGATGACCATGAATCAATTGTTCAATTGTCAGAAAAACCCATCTGGTTCACTAAGCCACTTGCCACAAAGGTTCAGCCTTTAAACCACACATACTTACGTAATGAAGACTCGGACAAAATTACACGAGAAAATCCACCCTGACTCCCGGTGGACTTCCTGGAACCCAGATCCATATTTACACTCTAACAAAAATTCCACCTGTGGTTTCTGACTCGGTAATTGCATTAATTGTCAGATCAAATGGCCAATCACACACGCGTACACATGCAAACGAGTGTTAGATGCCAACTGTTTGACTTTCTATCAAACTAAAAGCAGTAAAATCGTGTGCAGAATATGGGTTGAAGTCAATGGCACAGAAAGTGCCTTAAGTGATAATGACTTGGAAGAGTAAAGCTACACCTGTACCCAAAGGCTGAGTTTGTGTAACTGGTTAGTTATTTTGATGTTACAACAAACAATGCAGGTGAGATAGAATGTCAGTTGTTGGTTAGTAGTTTCCACACGAAATAAACCAGTGTGTCTTTCACAATTAATGTCTTGAATGCTGAGCAATTCCACTTGTGAAGACAGGAAAAAGGTAAGCATTTGAAATTCCCTGTTTTCTCTCTTCCTTCTTTTTTAAGAAGTGGGATTACATTAGCTGGCCTCCAGTCCATTGGAACTCTTCCAGAGTCTATAGAATGCTGGAAAATGATCACCCATGCATCCACAATTTAAAGGGCCACTTCTCTAAATACTTTGGAATGCACAGTATGAGGCCCCAGGGACTTATCAGCTTTTAATTGCATCAGTTTCCCCAATACCATTTCCTGACCAGTAAGGATTTCCCTCAATTCCTCCTTTATCCTTGACGCACTGTCCCCCAGCATCTGGTGTATCAACCCACGATGCACTCAAAAAACATATAGAATTTGACCTATATACAAACCCATATAAACAAAACTGGAAATGACAACTCTCCCTAACAGATTGGACAATATAAATTGCAAGCGGAGTAGAACAATATCACTTCACTGGTGAAGTTACAATTAATATGCAGTTTGAAGTTAGCCATAATAACTGCTGTACCCCTACTGCAAGTATCTCTAAATGCCTGTTTGATGCCATCCCCAATCTTACACTTACTATTTGGTGGTCTATTCATAACTCCCACTAACTGTTTTTCCCCCTTTGGAGTTCTGCAACTCCACCCATACAGATTCCACAGCGTCCAGACTAAGGTCCTTCCTTGTTCTTGCTCTTAACCAGCATTGTTACCCACCTCCCTTTCCTTTCTATCTATCATTCCTGAAAATTGAGTTTCCAACTTTGGTCACTCTGAAGCCATGCCTCTGTGATCTCAATTACATCATAACTATTAATAACGAGCTGCACAGTTAATTCATCCACCTTATTACAAATCTCTTTACTCAGAGAGTGGTAAGGGTGTGAAACGCCCTGCCTGCCAATGTAGTTAACTCAGCCACGTTAGGGACATTTAAGCAGTCCTTGGATAAGCATATGGGTGATGATGGGATAGTGTGGGGGATGGGCTTAGATTAGTTCACAGGTCGGCGTAACATCGAGGGCCTAAGGGCCTGTTCTGCGCTGTACTGTTCTATGTTCTATAAATGATTTTTGCACTGGGACACAGAGCCTTCAGGCTCTTTTTTTGACATTTTTTGCCCTTAGAATTATAATGTAATGTGATTCTTTTTGATTTTTGTCTTTGGCTTCTCTGCCTTCCATTTTCACTTTTCCCATTAACTCCTTTCATTTCTGGCCCCATTTTACTTCCCTCCAGCTTCCTGCTTTGGTTCCCATCCCTCTGCCATATTAGTTTAAACTTCATTGTAATTCAATGATTCCTAACAATAGAAAATTACATGCTACTGACTCCAACATCTGGTAGAGAAACTATTCTATAGAACCCCACAATGTGAAAACTGGCCATTCGGCCCAACAAGTCACACTGACCCTGTGAAGAGTATCCCACCCAGACCCATCCCCTGAAACCTCCTTTTCCCACAGCTAATGCACCTAACCTATACATCCCTGAACACTGGGTAATTTAGCATGGCCATTCCACCTAACTTGCACATCTTTGGACCGTGTGAGGAAACCCACACAGAGATAGGGAGAGCGTGCAAACTCCATGCAGACAGTTGAGTGAGGCCGGAATCGAACCTGGGTCCCTGGCGCTGTGAGGCAGCAGTGCTAACTACTGAGCAACCATGCTGCTCCATTATTAGAAAAAAAATTCCGAGAATTTCCACTTGGACAGGCAAGAGATGAAGAAAGGATAGTCAGCGTGGCTTTATCAGGCAGAGATCATGTCTAGCAAATTTGATTGAATCTTTGAAAAATGTTACAAGGTGTGTAGATGAGGATAATGCAGTTGATGTCATCGAAATGGACTTCAGTACAATTTTTGACAAGGACTCACGGCAGATTGGTTAAAATAACTAACAGCCCATGTGATCTAGGGTAATTTGGCAAATTAGATTTAAAATTGGTGGCAGGAAGCAAAGAATGATCATCGCAGTGTGCTTCTGAAACTGGAAGCCTACGTCCAGTGGCATACCACAAAGTTTGGTGCTGGATCCCTTCCTGATTATAATGTACTTTAACCATTTAGATATGAATGTTGGATAAATGAGCTCACAAATGGCATGAAAACTGGTGGTGTGGTAAATATGAAGGATGAAAACCTTAGGCTAGAGGACAATTTAGAGGGCTGGTCAGATGGGTTTGATGGTGGCAAATGGAATTTTAGGGGCTTTGGCAGAACTAACAAAGTAAGGGAGTATATTGTCAAATGGTCAGAAGTTAGGAAGTATACAAAATCAAAGGGACTTTGGTATGCATGTCTACAGAGCTGCGAAGGCAGCAGGAGAGGGAGAGAAGCTGGTTAAGAAGGCATATGGAATACTTACCCTTATTATCAATGCATTGAATAAAAGAACAAAGAGGTTTAAATAGAGCTGTACGTAATATTAGTTTTGCCACATCTAAGTACTGTGTGCAGAATTGGTCAAAACACTGTAGGCTAAATGTGAGTGCATTAGAAAGGGTGCAGATGAGATTCACCAGGATGTTCTTGTTGCCAGGATCAATTTAGCCATGAACAGAGACTAAGGTTGTTTTCCTCAGAGCAAAGAAGACCGGGGGGGGGGAGAGGAATTCAGTTGAGATGTACAAACTTCTGACAATTGCCAAGTAGAAACTTTTTCTTAGTAGAGTGGCCAACAACCAGCAGACACAATTTTATGGTAAAGAGCAGAAGGAGTTTACAGAAGATTTTAACATTTTTTTCACTAAGAGGTTGTAGGCATCTGGAGCTTCGTTTCCAGTAGAGGTTATCCACTTTGGCAGCAAAAATGGAAAGGGCATATTATTATCTGAGTGGTAACAGATTAGGAAAGGGGTACCTCGAGACCTGGGTATCCTTGTACATCAATCTCTTAAAGTAAGCATTCAGTTGCAGGAGGCAAGTTGCAGAAGGCGGCAAATGATTGGTTTTCATAGCGAGGGGATTTGGTGTTTTTCTGCAATCGTACAGGGCCATAGCAAGATCGTGCCTAAAGAATTCTGTGCAGTTTTAGTCTCTTCATCTGAGAAAGGAAGAATGAATGAGTTAATAACTTTATTGTAACATGTATTTTACCTTGAGGAAAAACAGTAAAATGCAGTTAAAAGATTTTCTGCTGTCACCATAATCCGCCGCCATTTTGAATAGTTTAAGAACAAGAAAAATGAATAGAAAGACATAGCATAAAGAAAGTCGATCATTCTTGAGCCAGCTCATCTTCAATGACAGACATAACAAAGTGTGGAGCTGGATGAACACAGCAGGCCAAGCAGCATCTTAGGAGCACAAAAGCTGATGTTTCGGGCCTAGACCCTTTATCAGAAAAAGGGGATGGGGAGAGGGTTCTGAAATAAATAGGGAGAGAGGGGGAGGCGGATCAAAGATGGATAGAGGAGAAGATAGGTGGAGAGAAGACAGACAAGTTAAAGGGGCTGAGTGTTGATGGGGAGGTAGGGAGAGGATAGGTCAGTCCGGGGAGGACGGACAGGTCAAGGGGGCGGGATGAGGTTAGAAGGTAGGAACTGGAGGTGCGGCTTGAGCTGAGAGGAGGGGATAGGTGAGAGCAAGAACAGGTTAGGGAAGCGGGGTCGAGCTGGGCTGGTTTTGGGAATGCAGTGGGGGGAGGGGAGATTTTGAAGCTTGTGAAATCCACATGGGAACCCTGCAGCCCAATGGTATCAAAGCGGAATATGAGTTGCTTTTCCTGCAACCTTCGAGTGGCATTGTTGTGGCACTGCAGGAGGTCCAGGATGGACATGCCGTCTAAGGAATGGGAGCAGGAGTTGAAATGACCCTGCAGCCCAGTGGTATCAATGTGGATTTCAAAAGTTTCAAAATCTCCCCTCCCCCCACTGCATCCCAAAAACAGCCCAGCTCGTCCCCGCCTCCCTAATCTGTTCTTCCTCTCACCTATCCCCTCTTTCCACCTCAAGCCGCACCTCCATTTCCTACCTTCTAATCTCATCCCGCCCCCTTGACCTGTCTGTCCTCCCCGGACTGACCTATCCCCTCCCTACCTCCCCACCTACACTCACCTCTACAGGCTCCATCCCCAACCCTTTAACTTGTCTGTCTCCTCTCCACTTATCTTCTCCTCTATCCATCTTCGATCTGCCTCCCCCCCTCCCAATTTATTGAAGAACCCTATCCCCATCCCCTTTTCTGATGAAGGGTCTAGGCCCGAAACATCAGCTTTTGTGCTCCCAAGATGCTGCTTGGCCTGCTGTGTTCATCCAGCTCCATACTTTGTTATCTTGGATTCTCCAACATCTGCAGTTCCCATTATCTGTCATCTTCAATGACACCTGCATTACCATCCCACTTCCACTGCCTTGCTGCTGTCTACACCGGACTCAACTAATGCTGAGATTGCCACTCTAAAGGAACCAGGTTCTGCTGCTCGGCAATTCTCCTCCGCCATCAGCTTTACATCAATGTCAGAGTCGTATCTCTCGCTACTGAGCTCACCTCGTCGATATCACCCTTCCACCACCACTTCACTGCATCCAGCACTGGATCCAACTAACTACGAAGTCACTTATCCTCAGGCGCCATATTCCGCTGTTGAGCCTACCTTGCCAACGTAGTCTCCGCCGATGTAGCAACCACTGATTCTGATGCCAGGTCCCGTGGTCAGCCAGAAACGTTCAGTAAGGACTCACTGAATTCTGTTGTGGGCTCACTCGCTGCCACCATGAGGTCCATGCTGGGCCCACTCAAGTCAGCACTGGGCTCACTCACTGCCACCATGACGCTGCGCTGAGATATTTCGCTGTTGCTGATGCATTCAGGACAAGAGGTAAGCAAAGGAAAACCGAAGAAAGAAGACAAGAAAAATGAAAAAAAAAGCAGAGTGCATGAGTCACTGCTCAGGAGGCCGACTCCACCACCATCTTGACAATGAGTTCTGCATACTGAGGTTGACCAGACAGAGCCCTGGGATGACAGTGCTGATAAATGAGGGGTAATCTGATAGAAACCTAAAAAATTCTCACAGGACTGGACAGGGTAAACACAGGAAGGATTTTCCCAATAACTGGGGAGTCCAGAACCTGGGATTACAGTTAAAGAATACAGTGTAGGCTTTTCAGGGCTGAGATGAGCAAAACTCTCTCCACTCAGAGACTACTGAACTTGTGAAATTCTCTGCCACAGAAATCTGTTAAGGTCAAAACATTGAATATTTTCAAGAAGGATAAAGAAATCAAAGAGTACAGGGTGAAAGCGGAAAAAAGGGTACTAAGTAAAATGATCAGCCACAATCATAATTAAAGATGAGGGGAGGTGATGGCTTAGAGGTGTTAATCACTGGATAATGTTCTGGGGACCTGGATTCGAATTCCACCTCAGCAGATGGTCCAATTTGAATTCAATAAATATCTGGAATTAAGAATCTAATGATGACTATGAATCCATTGTTGATTGTCAGTTCACCAATGTCCTTTAGGGAAGGAAACTGCCATCCTTACCAGGTCTGGCCTACATGTGACTCCATACCCACAGCAATGTGGTTGACTCTAAACTGCCATTTCAGCAATTAGGGATGGGCAATAAACGCTGCCCTCATCCCATGAAAGAATAAAGAAAAGAAAAGGTGAAGCAGGTTGGAAGGGCCAAATGGCCTACCTCTGTTATTTCTGTTTCTATTGAACTTACTGCCCAACACAGCAGGAGAGGTGAGAACCTTCAGGACATTGTAAGTGCTACTTAAATGAGAACTGCAAGCGCGTTCGAGGCCAAGTGTTGGAAAATAGATGGATGAGCAGTATGAAAACAATAGGCTGAAGGCTCTCTTTCTGTGCTGTCAAAATTCTATGTCTCTTGTCTGTCTGAATAGGCAAATACATTTGGGCATTCTCGGTGATTTGGAGTAACTACTGAGCTCAGTTAGCAAAAACTGCAAGTGGGTATGCCTCTAGAAGTGAGTGACGATGGTGAGGGCGAGCACGAGGGGGCATAGCTTTAAATTGAGAGGTGAAAGATATAGGACAGATGTCAGAGGTAGTTTTTTTACTCAGAGAGTAGTAAGGGAATGGAATGCTTTGCCTGCAACGGTAGTAGATTCGTCAACTTTAGGGACATATAAGTCATCATTGGATAAGCATATGGACGTACATGGAATAGTGTAGGTTAGATGGGCTTGAGATTGGTATGACAGGTCGGCACAACATCGAGGGCCGAAGGGCCTGTACTGTGCTGTAATGTTCTAGTTCTATGGGTTGCAATTCTGTTGAAATGAACTCACTCCACAGTCATGCAACTGTTCTGTTTCCTCAGAGCCCTAAAACCTAAAATGTACGCTAAATGTTGTGTATTAAAAGTTCAAAAAGTTTAATTATTATCTTCGGATTTACTTTGTATTCCCTTTAAATTTGCAAACCAATTGGTTTCCTGCATGACAAATCTCAGCTTTTCACATCAGAATTGCAAATCAATAAAGAAAAATACAACTTAGCTTAATAGAAACTAAATAATTAAAACTGGGCAATACCATTCACGCTTTGATCAGTTTATATTATTCATTTCTATTCAGCATCACTCCAATATTATGTACTGTTTTTAAAGTGTCTTTCCTGTATAAGAAGACATTATTGTAGTCTTTTGATCACCTTATTCTGCTTTGAAATCTGTATGAAAGGATTAAGATGGATGGATTTAATGGATTAATATCATGTTGATATATATTACCAAGGCAATTATCCATCCATCAATTTTAAATGAACCAAATATCACATGACTGAGAAAGGAAAGTACCTTAAAGCGTACTAAAACATCATCAGTGCAGCCTCCAATGAAGCGTCGGTGTGTTTTCCCGCCTTGTTTTTGAACTCTGGAGACCACTGAGCTGGATGGTTCACTTCCAGTTTTCCTTCGTAGTGGAGTGAAAATGGGATCGAGTTCTATGTATTTATTAATGGCTTTCTTCGTGGAGTGCCAGGCTTCTAGGACTTTCCGTGCCTGTGCCTGCTTAGCTTGACCCAGGATTTTGGTGTTGTCCCAGTCGAACTGGTGGTTCTCCTTATCCGTGTGGATTGAGATGAATGAGTATTTGTCGTGTCTTTTTGTAGCCTTTTGGTGTTCATGTATCCTTGTTAATTTCCTTCCTGTTCGTCTGATGTCGTGTTTCTCACAGTCTCTGCAGGGGACCTTACAGATGACATTGATCCTGTCCATGGCAGGGAGTGGGTCTTTAGTTCTGGTGAACAGTCGTCATGAGGTTGATGTGGGCTTGTGTGCAACTCTGATGTTCAGGAGTCACAGGAGTTTGGGGGGGTAGTTCCAATGTGCTGCGATGTAGGATAGTGTGATGTGTGTGTCAGGGCATGTTTTATCTTCCTGATGTAGTCCATGTAGGCATCCTCTAACCCAGTTTTTTGGATATCCATTATCCTTGAAAACCTGGAAGAGGTACTCTTCTTGCTCTTGGCATAATTCTGTGTTGCTGCAGTGTGTTGTCGCCTGTTTAAATAGTGTTCGCATGCAGCTTCATTCGTATGTGTTGGGACTGTTACTGTTGAAGTTCAGTACCTGGTCTATGTGTGTGGCTTTTCTGTTTACTTTCATTTGGAGTTCCCCATTTATCTTGCGCTCTACCATGACGTCCAGAAATGGGAGCTGTTTGTTCTTCTCCTCCTCTGTGGTGAATTTTATTCCAGTGAAAATAGAACATAGAACAATACAGCGCAGAACAGGCCCTTCGGTCCTCGATGTTGCGCCAAATTTTAATGTTTAATGATGATAAAGATGTCGTCCACGTAGCGTTTTGGTTGGAATAGCGGAAGGGTTTTGCCCTTTCTAGTCTTAGCATCACTACCTTTGCTATGAATCCAGAGATAGTTCATCCCATCAGCATCCCATTGATTTGTTCGTATGTTTGGCCATTTCACTGGGCCTTGCTCTTGTTCCAGTAGTGCTGTCATTGTTTCCCTTGCTAGTGGTATGTCTATTCATGTAAAATAGGGCAGTGACATCAAACGATATCATGGTCTCCTTGTCGTCTATCCTTATGTCTTTGATGGAGCTGAGGAATTCTTGGTCTGAATGGATAGATGGGGTGATTTGTTGACTAGGTGCCTGAGTCTCCGTTGTAGTTCCTTGGCTAATCTGTATGTTGGAGTGCCCGGTAAGGATGACTGTGGGTCTAACGCGTACTTCCGGCTTGTGCACTTTTTTGGGTGTGTTGGTTCCTTCGGGTTTCGTTCTTAAGAAGTCTGCCTTGTTGATCTGTCCTGTTTGTTTCAGTCTTTTTAGCATGTTGCGGATTTTGTTGCTTAGTTGCGGTGTCAGGTCAGTCTGTACTGGCCGCTATGTGTTTTCGTTGGCGAGCAGTGCCTGTGCCTTGGAGATGTAGTCCCTTTTATTCAGTATAACTGTCAGGCGCCCTTTGTCTGTGGGTAGTATTGTGATGTTCTTGTCCTTCTTCAGTCCTTCCAGGGCCTGTCTTTCCAATGTGTTGAGTTCGCTCCTTCTGCTTAGTGTCGGGATTACTGTCTGTCTTATCGTTTGTTCTGATTCTTCGTTGATATTGTTGGTCATAAGTGTGGCTTCCAGTATGGCTACGAATTCCATTTTGTTGGCATCCCTCTAGCTGTAGTTCAGTCCTCTGATGAGAACAGCTTTTTTCCATGTCTGTCAGTCTCCTGTCAGAAACGTTTCTCATCCAGGTGTCTGATCTGTTGTTGTCGTTTTTGTGGTAAGTGTGGCCAGCTTGTCTTGAAAGATCTGTCTTTTCTTGGCTCTTGTGGTCTATTAGCTGATGTTGATGGCTCATTCCATGTCCGTTGTCCAGTCTTGATCGGTAACTTCCAGGAATAAAGTTTTTTGGTGCGTAACTTCTCTGTGGTATCTGTGGAGCCAGTTGTGTACGTCGTTTATCATTACCCTTACCATCTTGCGGCCATTTTGTTCTGCTGTTTTAGAACATAGAACATTACAGCACAGTATAGGCCCTTCGGCCCTCGATGTTGTGCCGACCTGTCATACCGATCTCAAGCCCATTTAACCTACACTATTCCACGTACGTCCATATGCTTGTCCAATGATGACTTAAATGTACCTAAAGTTGGCGAATCTACTATCGTTGCAGGCAAAGCGTTCCATTCCCTTACTACTCTCTGAGTAAAGAAACTACCTCTGACATCTGTCCGATATCTTTCACCCCTCAATTTAAAGCTATGCCCCCTCGTGCTCGCCGTCTCCATCCTAGGAAAAAGGCTCTCCCTATCCACCCTATCTAACCCTCTGATTATCTTATATATCTCAATTAAGTCACCTCTCAACCTTCTTCTCTCTAACGAAAACAGCCTCGAGTCCATCAGCCTTTCCTCGTAAGACCTTCCCTCCATACCAGGCAACATCCTAGTAAATCTCCTCTGCACCCTTTCCAAAGCGTCAACATCCTTCTTATGAATGCGGTGACCAGAACAGTACGCAATACTCCAAGTGCGGTCGCACCAGAGTTTTGTACAGCTGCAGCATAACCTCTTGGTTCCAGAACTCGATCCCACTATTAATAAAAGCTAAAACACTTTTCCCACTTCCTACAGACTAAGGGGGTGGCCATGGGCACCCGCATGGGCCCCAGCTATGCCTGCCTCTTTGTAGGTTACGTGGAACAGTCCCTCTTCCGCACCTACACAGGCCCCAAACCCCACCTCTTCCTCCGGTACATTGATGACTGTATCGGCGCCGCCTCTTGCTCCCCAGAGGAGCTCGAACAGTTCATCCACTTCACCAACACCTTCCACACCAACCTTCAGTTCACCTGGGCCATCTCCAGCACATCCCTCACCTTCCGGGACCTCTCAGTCTCCATCTTAGGCAACCAGCTTGTAACTGATGTCCATTTCAAGCCCACCGACTCCCACAGCTACCTAGAATACACCTCCTCCCACCCGACATCCTGCAAAAATTCCATCCCCTATTCCCAATTCCTCCGCCGCATCTGCTCCCACGATAAGACATTCCACTCCCGCACATCCCAGATGTCCAAGTTCTTTAAGGACTGCAACTTTCCCCCCACAATGATCGAGAACGCCCTTGACCGCGTCTCCCGTATTTCCCGCAACACATCCCTCACACCCCGCCCCCGCCACAACCGCCCTAAGAGGATCCCCCTCGTTCTCACACACCACCCTACCAACCTCCGGATACAACGCATCATCCTCCGACACTTCCGCCATTTACAATCCAACCCCACCACCCAAGACATTTTTCCATCCCCTCCCCTGTCTGCTTTCTGGAGAGACCACTCTCTCCGTGATTCCCTTGTTCGCTCCACACTGCCCTCCAACCCCACCACACCCGGCACCTTCCCCTGCAACCGCAGGAAATGCTACACTTGTCCCCACACCACCTCCCTCACCCCTATCCCAGGCCCCAAGATGACATTCCACATTAAGCAGAGGATCACCTGCACATCTGCAAATGTGGTATACTGCATCCACTGTACCCAGTGCGGCTTCCTCTACATTGGGGAAACCAAGCGGAGGGCTTGGGGACCGCTTTGCAGAACACCTCCGCTCAGTTTGCAACAAACAACTGCACCTCCCAGTCGCAAACCATTTCCACTCCCCCTCCCATTCTCTAGATGACATGTCCATCATGGGCCTCCTGCAGTGCCACAATGATGCCACCCGAAGGTTGCAGGAACAGCAACTCATATTCCGCCTGGGAACCCTGCAGCCATATGGTATCAATGTGGACTTCACCAGTTTCAAAATCTCCCCTTCCCCTACTGCATCCCTAAACCAGCCTAGTTCGTCCCCTCCCCCCACTGCACCACACAACCAGCCCAGCTCTTCCCCCCACCCACTGCATCCCAAAACCAGTCCAACCTGTCTCTGCCTCCCTAACCGGTTCTTCCTCTCACCCATCCCTTCCTCCCACACCAAGCCGCACCCCCAGCTACCTACTAACCTCATTCCACCTCCTTGACCTGTCCGTCTTCCCTGGACTGACCTATCCCCTCCCTACCTCCCCACCTATACTCTCTCCACCTATCTTCTTTACTCTCCATCTTCGGTCCGCCTCCCCCCTCTCCCTATTTATTCCAGCTCCCTCTCCCCATCCTCTTCTCTGATGAAGGGTCTAGGCCCGAAACGTCAGCTTTTGTGCTCTTGAGATGCTGCTTGGCCTGCTGTGTTCATCCAGCCTCACATTTTATTATCTAAAACACTGTATTGCCTTCTTAACAGCCCTGTCAACCTGGGTGGCAACTTTCAAGGGTCTGTGTACATGGACACCGAGATCTCTCTGCTCATCTACACTGCCAAGAATCTTACCATTAGCCCAGTACTTTGCCTTCCGGTTACTCCTACCAAAGTGCATCACCTCACACTTGTCCACATTAAACTCCATTTGCCACCTCTCAGCCTAGGTCTGCAGCTTATCTATGTCTGTCTGCAAACTACAGCATCCTTCGTCACTATCCACAACTCAACCGACCTTCGTGTCATCTGCAAATTTACTAACCCATCCTTCTACACCCTCATCCAGGTCATTTATAAAAATGACAAACAGCAGTGGACCCAACACCAACCCTTGCGGTACACCACTAGTAACTGGTCTCCAGGATGAACATTTCCCATCAACTACCACCCTCTGTTTTCTTTCAGCAAGCCAATTTCTGAACCAAACTGCTATATCTCCCACAATTCCATTCCTCCGCATTTTGTACAATAGCCTACTGTGGGGAACCTTATCGAACGCCTTGCTGAAATCCATATACACCACATCAACTGGTTTACTCACATCTACCTGTTTGGTCACCTTCTCAAAGAACTCAATAAGGTTTGTGAGGCACGACCTTCCCTTCACAAAACCGTGCTGACTATCCCTAATCAATTTATTCTTTTCTAGATGATTATAAATCCTATCCCTTATAACCTTTTCCAACACTTTACCAACAACCGAGGTAAGGCTCACTGGTCTATAATTACCAAGGTTGTCTCTACTCTCCTTGAACAGAGAAACCACATTTGCTATCCTCCAGTCATCTGGCACTAATCCTGTAGACAATGACGAATTAAAGATCAATGCCAAAGGCTCGGCAATCTCCTCCCTGGCTTCCCAGAGGATCCTGGGATAAATCCCATCTGCCCTAGGGGACTTATCTATCTTCACCCTCTGGAGGATTTCTAATACCTTTGCGGGCTTGTGGTTGTTGATGGGTGGTTTGTATCTCAGACTGCATGAAAATACCTGGTTCAATTCGACTGGGACAATATCAAAATCCTGGGCCAAGCTAAACAGAGACAGGCACGAGAATTCCTAGAAGCCTGGCACTCCACGAAGAAAGCCATTAATAATCACATAGAACACGACCCCATGTACACTCAACTATTGAAGGAAAACAGTAAGGCAGGCAATCCAGCTCAACGGACTCCAGAGTTTTAAAAACCAGGCGGGAAAACACAATGACGCTTCATCGGAGGCTGCACTGATGATGTTACCCAGAATGGTAACGAAATGTCTGTGGAACAATAAACCAGTTGGCGAGCCAACCAACTTCAACACCCACAACCCGAGCTACCAATCTACTCCAAAACCTCAGAGCATACATTGACAATTTTATAAGTATATAATTTGATGCAAAGATTCAAAAATACAGTCACACAACAGAAAAGAATAGTTTAACTTACTCTGAAACATGTCCAGGTGTCAGTGAGCCCATGAATCCACATTGAGCACCAAGTAGTGCCAGTACTGTACATGAATTGGAAGCATTTCCACCCCGTTGCCATATCTGAGACAAACATCTAAAAATTAAATCCATGTGAGATTTGGAGGTAAGTGATACAATCTCAAAAAATGTTTCTCCTGTTAATAGAATTTCTATACTAAAAGGATGCTATTTTTTTCTCTTCACTCATGGAGTCTGGGCATTGCTGGCTAAGACAGCATATATTGCCAGTCCCTGCATGCCCTTGAGATGCTGGCATGAACTGCTGCCTTGAACAACTGCTGACATGCTGTAGGTTGACCCACAAAGCCATACGGGAAGGAATTCCATTATTTTGACCCAGCAACACTAAATGAATGGTTATACATTTTTCACATCAGGATGCTGAGTGGCTTGGCAGAGAACTTGCAAGTGGTGAAGGTGCCTAGGGTCTTCAGTCAATTTCCACAGTGTATCTTGTACACATAACTGCTTCTGATAATCAGTCAAGGGAGCGGATGTTTGAAGATGTTGTGCCAATGAAGTGGGTTGCTTTGCCCTGGATGCTGTCAAGCTCCTGCAATGTTGTTCGCCCAGCTCTCATGTATACAAGTCTGCACTGACATATTTTGCACTTCCATACCAGAACAATCTTCAATTACAGGATCTGTATCCCTCTATTCCTTTCTTATTGAATGCTGCTATTGTGTCAGCTTCTACCACCTCCTCTGCAGCACGTTCCAGGCACTCACCACCCTTTATGTGAGAAACCTGCCTAGCACATCTTTTTTAAACTCCGTCCACCACCTTGAACCTGTGTTCCCTCATAATTAACCCCTCCACCCTGGGAAAAAGTCTCATACTTACTACTTTATTCATGCCGTTCACAATCTTTTAAACTTCTTTCAGGTCTGCCCTCAAACACCTGCATTCCACTGAAAAGAAACCCAATCTATCCAACCGTTCTTCATAGCTAAAATCCCCAGACAAGGCAACATCCCAACAAACCTTTTCTGTTCCCTCTCCAAAGCTTCCACATCCTTCTGGTAATGTGGTGTCCAGAACTGTATGCAATATTCCAAATGTGGCCTCACTAAAGTTCTATAAAACTGCAGCACAACTTGCCTATCCTTATACTTGATGCCCCTTCCAATGAAGGCAGGCATGGCATTGGCCTTTTTTAGTACCTTACCCACCTGTGCAGCCACCTTCAGTAATTTGCAGACCTTCACACTCAGATCCCTCTGCGTGTCAATACTCTGAAGGGTTCTGCCATTCACTGTATAATTTCCACCTGCACTTGACTTTCCAAAATGCATCAGCTCACATTTCTCTGGTTTAAACTCCAGCTGCCATTTTCCTGCCCATGCTTCCAACTGATTTATGTTTTGCTGTAACCTCTGATAACACTCCTCACTATCCACACCTCTACCAATCTTTGTATCATCAGCAAACTTACTAATTAGACCAACCACATTTTCCTCCAAATCATTTGTGTAGATCTCAATCAGTAGGGGTCCGAGCACTGATCCCTCTGGAACACCATTAGTCACAACCCTCCATTCCAAAAAGCATCCTTCCACCACTATGCTCTGTCACACATGAGTAAACCATTTCTGTATCCATCTTGCCAGGTCACCCCTGACACCATGTGATTTCACCTTTGTGTACGAGTTGATCATAAGGGTCCTTGTCAAAGGCTTTACTAATGTATATGTAGACTACATCAACCTCATTTCCCTCATCAATCATCATCATCAGCTCTTCAAAAGACTCAATCAAGTTGGAGAGGCATGACACACCAACCCCCACGCTTCCACTTCCCACCCCTCCTGACGCACATGCAAATACACAATTGTTATTAAGTCCATTTGCTTTCTCGGGGTGGCACGGTGGCTCAGTGGTTAGCACTGCAGCCTCACAACACCAGGGACCAGGGTTCAATTCCAGCCTCGGGCAACTGTCTGTGTGGAGTTTGCACAATCTCCCCATGTCTGCGTGGGTTTCCTCCGGATGCTCCGGTTTCCTCCCACAATCCAAAGATGTGCAGGTTAGGTGGATTGGCCATGCTAAATTGCCCGTAGTGTTCAGGGGTGTGTGGGTTACAGGGGACGGGTCTGGGTGGGATGCTTCAAGGGGCAGTGTGGACTTGTTGGGCCGAAGGGCCTGTTTCCACACTGTAGGGAATCTAATCTAAATGTGCATAGGTCTTACCCAGAGAATCTTTTCTAATAATTTCCCTAACATCGATGTGAGGCTCACAGGCCTGTAATTTCCTGGATTATCCATGCTAACCTTCTTAAACAATGGGACAACATTGACTATTCTCCAGCCCTCTGGGACCTCACCTGTGGCTAAAGAGGATACAAAGATGTCTGTCAATGCTCCAGCAATTTGTTCTCTTGCCTCCCTCAATATTCTGGCATGGATCTTATCAGGACCTGGGGACTTATCTTGTTTAAATTTTTTTGAGGTGCTCAACACCTCCTCCCTTTTAATAGCAACTTGGCTCAGACATTCCCTTCCCTGAGATCATCCTCCGCCAATTTTATCTCTTTGGTGAGTACCGACACACAGAATTCATTTAGGAACTCTCTTCTCAGTCCAAACATAGATTCCCTACTTTCTCCTTGAATGGGCTAACTCTTTCCCTGGCTACATAGAACATAGAACGAGGGGTCATAGTTTTAAGCTGGTTAGAACATAGAACAATACAGCACAGTACAGGCCCTTCGGCCCACAATGATGTGCCAACCTATTATCCTATTCTAAGATCAAATTAACCTGCAAACCCTTCATTTTACTATCATCCATGTGCCTATCCAAGAGTTGCTTAAATATAACTAATGTATCTGACTCTCCTACCACCGTTGGCAGTGCGTTCCATGCACCCTCCACTCTCTGTGTAAAGAACCTACCTCTGACATCTCCCCTAAACCTTCCTCCAATCACCTTAAAATGAGAAACAAAAGCAAAACTGCTGGAAGAGCTCAGCAGGTCTGGTAGCATCTATGAATGAAAAAACAGAGTTAACGTTTCGGGTCTGGTGATCCTTCCTCAGAACTAGTCAGTAGACGCAAAATGTTAATTCTCTTTTCTTCTTTGCAGATGCTGCCAGACTTGCTGAGATTTTGATTTTGTTTTTGTTCCTGATTTACAGCATCCACAGTTCTTTTGGTTTTTATCACCTTAAAATTATGCTCCCTTGTGATAGTTATTTCCGTCCTGGGAAAAAGTCTCTGGCTATCTATGCCTTTCATCATTTTGTACACCTTTATCAAGTCACCTGTCATCCCAATTCACTCTAATGAGAAAAGCCCTAGCTCCCTCAACCTTTCCATATAAGACCTGCCCTCCAGTCCAGGCAAAAGCCTGCCAAATATCCTCTGCACCCTGTCAAAAGCTTCCACATCCTTCCTATAATGAGGCAACTAGAACTGAACATAATATTCCAAGTATGGTCTAAACGGGGTTTTACAGAGGTGCAGCATAACATTGCAGCTCTTAAACTCAAGCCTCTTGCAAATGAAAGCCAACACACTACATGCCTTCTTAACATCCCTACCAACTTGGGTGGCAACTTTGAGGGATCTATCGATGTGGACCTCAAGATCCCTCTGTTCCTCCACACTGCCAAGAATCCTGCCATTAACCCTGTGTTCTGCATTCAAATTCGACCATCCAAAATGAATTACTGAATTTTGTTGGGTTGAACTCCATCTGCCACTTCTTTGCCCAGCTCTGCATCCCGTCAATGTCCCATTGCAACCCACAACAGCCCTCCGCACTATCCACAACTCCACCAACTTTTGTGTCATTGGTATAGTTACTAACCCACCCTTCCACTTCCTCATCCAAGTCATTTATAAAGGTCACAAAGAGCAGAGGTCCCAGAACAGATCCCAGAAGAACACCACTGGTCACCAAGCTCCAGGTTGAATACTTTCTGTCTACTACCACCCTCTGTCTTCTACTGGAGAGCCAATTCTATATCCAGACAGCCAAATTTCCCTGAATCGAATGTCTCCTGATTTTTGAATGAGCCTACCATGGGGAACCTTATCAAACACCTTGCTAAAATCCACATACGCCACATCCACTGCTCTACCTTTATCAATCTGTTTTGTCACATCCTCAAAGAATTTGATAAGACTTGTAAGACATGACCTGTCTCCCACAAAGCCATGCTATCTTGAATCAAACTATGCTTTTCCAAATAATCATAAATACTATCTCTCAGAATCCTCTCCAATAATTTGCCCATAATAGAAGAATGACTTGTAGGTACTTTTATCCCTACTCCCTTTCTTGCTTCTCCCATTAACTTAACTTGCTTTCTTAGCACTCACTGAAGCAATCACAGTACCTCAAACTTTCCTAGGCTTTTGATACACTGCCTATTCATTCAGAACTTACTGATTCACAATAGGTTAGCATTACCTTGACTTCTAGTGCAGATAAACGACATGTAATTTGTCATGATTGTCAGGAGTACAGTCAAGGAGCTGGATGTGTTACTGCACTGTACCATGCCAGAGAAATGTCATACTTACTGCATGTGCCAGCGTAGTTACATAGCAAACACACTTCATGTGCTTCAACCAAATGGGCATGTCTGAAAGTCAAAGGGCAGTGGTCCTTAGTCCAGTGAAGGGGGCCTAAGGATATCCTAAGGATATCACCACAGTCAGTCAAAACATCATTTGATCTCAGTCTAAGGGTTTGGTCAGTCAGGGTCTTGCTGCATCAGGGTCTGGCATCTGCAACCTTGCAGTCAGAGATTGGGCCAGGGTCAAGGCCAAGTAGTCTGGAGATTTCCAGATAGGTCAGCTGGGGAGTTATACAGAATCAGTCAAAGGGTGGTCCTGGGAATTGGGCACTAAAAGTTTGGGGGCATTATCAGGAGGCACGCATATTAAGAAAATTGGAGAAGTCAAGTGTTGAGAAATGGAGCTCAGATGCAGAGGGTCAATCACCATAAAGATGGACAACTCTAGATTAAAGCCATAGTAGTAGTGACAGGATGGTCAGGTGACAGCAGTATTTTTTTAAACTGACTGCTGCCAAGGGTTCAGAGGTACCCTCTCAAATCTAGATCCACACAATGCTGTTACTGAAGCAATTTTTGCAAGATCATATAATATCATCTTGTTTCTTCTTGATGAGATAAGCCCTGGCAGTCAGCTTTACCAACATTGCCCTCTTTACACAGAGGGTGGTGGGTGCCTGAAACGCGTTGCCAGTGGAGGTGGTAGACGCAGACACATTAGCATCTTTTAAGATATATTTGGACAGGTACATGGATGGGCAGGGAGCAAATGGACACAGACCCTTAGAAAATAGATGACAGGTTAGACAGAGGATCTTGATCAGTGCAAGCTTGGAGGGCCGAAGGGCCTGTTCCTGTGCTGTAATTTTCTTTGTTCTTTGCCGGCTTCTACCAGGTGCACAGACCAGTTAAACTTTTGAGATCACCATAACATGGCTGAATCTATTTGAAAGGCGATGTCCAGATCACTTTTGATCATCATTACCATATATTAGAAGTCTGTGCCAGGTATCCTGGAGGCTGCCATGTCACATCCCTGACAATCTCAGATTAACATTGCATTCAAAGGGATGGAGGTTTTACAAAATGGCTATGAGGAGACATTGGTGACTCTAATCATAGAAGAGGGTAGCAGTAGAAAAATGGAGCGTTGTGACTAGCTGTGTTCCACAGGGATCAGTGTTGAGACCTCAACTGTCTACATTAAAGATTTGGAGGAAAATGTGGCAGATCTAATTAGTACATTTGTAGATGATACAAAGATTGGTAGAACTGCAGATAGTGAGGAGGATTTTCAGAGGATAGTAGTTCATGAGACTGTGAAGGGCATGGAAAGAGCAGAAAGTATGGGGTCTTTTCCCAGGAAGGGGGTCAATTACTAGGGACTATAGATTCAAAGCACAGTTGGGGGGGGGGGGGGGGGCGGGGCAAGAGTTCAAAAGAGACATGCAAGGCAGGTTTTTTACACAATGGGTGATGAGTGTGCCAGAAAAGCGCTGGAAGCGGACGCATCAGCAGCAATCGAGAAACACTTGGACAAATACATGAATAAGAAGGGAATAGTGGGATATAGATCCTGTAAGTGAAGGGCGAAACGTGTCAGCTGATGAGCCTGTTGCTGTGTTCTATTGTTCTTTGTATGGCTGGTGACTCTGTTGCATAACCTCCTGACACAGGCCAAGCATCTTCCACAACAGCCTTAGTAGAGCAGATGGTACACATCCTGAAGATGAGGTTCTGATGTTTGGATAAATCTGTGGTAACTTGTGGCACAACCCAGATGGAATGTGCTGTATTCTTAGTATGCTGTGCTATGTAAAAAAAGCAGAGAAGTGATAGCTGCTGAAGAGCTGGGGAAGTGTAGTCTTTTGAGGAAGATGCGAACATTGAGGAGCAGAAACATGACTTACCACAATAGAACAGTGTATTGTGGATATAGCGAGGCAGAGAGGACTTCATTAACACGTTTTCCTAATTGATCTGAGTTAGATGAAGACATCATTCATTGACTTCAAGTTTGTAACTACTTCATTCGGCCTCTTTTAAATCTCAAA
This sequence comes from Stegostoma tigrinum, assembly GCF_030684315.1. Lineage (NCBI taxonomy): Eukaryota > Metazoa > Chordata > Chondrichthyes > Orectolobiformes > Stegostomatidae > Stegostoma > Stegostoma tigrinum. The sequence goes on from NC_081359.1 coordinate 46,017,350, forward strand.
TGTAAATGCAGCTTTATTGTTTGCTCTTTCTTTTTATTAAAAGTTAACAATTGTTTGCAAGCTTCACAACATCTGATGCTCCCACATTCGACAATGATAACATGAAATGTCACCACGTGATACGAAAAAATGGGCACTCCTTCGGAAAGAGTTCCAACATCATATTCCATTAGGGAAAGTTAATTTATCCTTTATTAATGAATTATTCTTAATTCAGTCTTGTAACAGAGCTTAAATGACAAATCAATCAAACAGATGATGATTCAAACTACCTATATATATTTACAAATGTGATACTGTATTTACAATGAAGTGTCACTCATGCCACTGATATGACCACATTTAGTGGGCAAAGCTATAATGATAGGAAAACAGGCAGCAGTGCTACAAGTTAGGAAGAACGAATTTTTGGAAAAAATGGTACAATGTGCCAGGTGCCGCACCCCATGTGATACTACTCGTAAATTAGGGGCACCAATCTAAAGACCTCGGGCCCATGACTAAACATGCAGGAACAGTTAGGGATTGACGAATAATAGCAACAGGAGTTAGGAAATATGGGGATGATGGTTATGTTAAAATTAAAGTACACATTGATATGGTAGAGAACCCAAAGAAGGTAGAAATAAAGAAGGTGAGAGGGAAAAAATACATGTTAGTGGTAACTGGGATAAATAGGGAGAGATGGTGGAAAGTATCGAGGGGATGTCAGAGGCAGGTTCTTTACGCAGAGAGTTGTGAGAGCATGGAATGCGTTGCCAGCAGCAGTTGTGGAAGCAAAGTCATTGGGGTCATTTAAGAGACTGCTGGACATGTATATGGTCACAGAAATTTGAGGGTGCATACATGAGGATCAATGGTCGGCACAACATTGTGGGCTGAAGGGCCTGTTCTGTGCTGTACTGTTCTATGTTCTATGTTCTATGTACGGCACAGTACAGGCTCTTCGGCCCACGATGTTGTGCTGAACTTTTACCCTAAACCTAAGGTCTATCTAACCTCCACCCCTTCCTTATACTGTCATCCATACTCTCTTTATATATGTACAAAAAGGTTTGGGATTCTGCATAACCTTGTTTGCTAACAACTTTTCATGACCCCTTTTCGCCCGTCTAATTTCTTGTTTGAGTTCTTTCCTACCTTCCTTATATATTTCAACGGGTCATCAGTTCAAATCCTCCTAGACTTTATGTATGCTCCCTCTTTCTTTTTGACCAAGGTCATAAGATCCCTGGTCATCCAAGGTTCATTTAACTTGCCACACCTATATTTCATTCTTGTAGAAACGTAGAAAGTGGAATGGATTTTGGGGTTTAGGAGGTAAGTTAGAACATAGAACATAGAAAAGTACAGCACAGTACAGGCCCTTCGGCCCACAATGTTGTACCGTGGAATAATCCTAATCCAAAAATAAAATAACCTAACCTACGTTCCTCTCAATTCACTGCAGTCCATGTGCATGTCCAGCAGTGGCTTAAATGTCACTAATGACTCTGCTTCCACGACTACCACTGGTAAACTATTCCATGCGCTCACAACTCTCTAGGTGAAGAACCTCCCTCTGACATCTCCTCTATACCTTCCTCCTAACACCTTAAAACTATGACCCCTCGTGGCAGTCAATCCTGCCCTGGGGAAATGTCTCTGGCTATCAACTCCATCCATGCCTCTCATTACCTTGTACACCTCGATCAGGTCACCACTCTTCCTCCTTCTCTCCAGAGAGAAAAGTACGAGCTCAGTCAACCTCTCCTCGTAAGACAAGCCCTCCAGCCCAAGCAGCATCCTGGTAAACCTCCTTTGCACCCTCTCCAAAGCCTCCACATCTTTCCTTTAATAGGGCGACCAGAACTGGACACAATATTCCAAGTGTGGTCTCACCTGGGTTTTGTAGAGCTGCAGCATAACCTTGCGGCTCTTAAACTCGATCCCCCTGTTAATGAAAGCCAAAACACCATATGCTTTCTTAACAACCTTAACCACCTGGGTGGCAACTTTGAGGGAGCTATGCACTTGAACACCGTTGTTCCTCCACACTGCCAAGAATCCTGCCTTTAATCCTATATACAGCATGTAAGTTCGACCTTCCAAAATGCATCACTTCGCATTTATCCAGGTTGAACTCCATCTGCCATTTCTCAGCCCAGCTCTGCATTCTGTCAATGTCTCGCTGAAGCCTGCAATAGCCCTCGATACTATCAACGGCACCTCCAACCTTTGTGTCATCAGCAAACATACTAACCCACCCTTCAACCTCCTCATCCAAGTCATTTATAAAAACTACAAAGCGCAGAGGCCAGAGAACAGAGCCCTGCGGGACACCACTCAGCACTGACCTCCAGGCAGAATACTTACCATCTACAACCACTCTCCGCCTCCTGTCAGCCAACCAATTCTGAATCCAGACAGCCAAATCACCCTGGATCCCATACCTCCTGACTTTATGAATGAGCCTGCCGTGGGGAACCTTATCAAATGCCTTGCTGAAGTCCATGTACACCACACCCACAGCTCGACCCGCGTCAACCTGTCTCGTGACTTCCTCAAAGAACTCAATAAGATTTGTAAGGCATGACCTGCCCCTCACAAAGCCATGCTGACTCCCTTTAATCACTGCAGTTGTTCACTGCAGGATTCCTAGCCTCTGACTTGCTCTTCTATCAACTGTATTTATGATGAAAGTTCATTTTCTGGTCAATGGTAACTACTAGAATGCCAACAGTGGGGAACTGAGTGATGGTAATGCCATTAAATATCAAGGGATGAGTTTGATTCTGTCTTTTTGGAAGTGTTCATTGCCTGGCACTTGTTTGATTTGTCAGTTGCCACTTGTTAGTCTAATCCTATTAGTCATGAGATACTCCAATGTTAACAGGCATTGTTAAAGGCATCTTTCAGAAGGAACATTAAACTAAGTGGATACTAATGGTATCATGACAGTACTTTTTTGAAAAAACAAACAGATTAAGTCCTTGCAATGTCCTGTCCAACTCAGCCAACTTTAGTCAAGTAAATTATCTGCTCATTTTTTAAAAATATGACAATATATTGGATAAGAAACATGAAATTATATGTTTTACTGCAAGAAATAACTAAACAAAACAAACTTTCCTACATTTCTAGGAACTTTGTGGGAAAGCAGTTCTGTAACTGTTCACATGTAAAGTAATTAAAATCGGAATTAATTTGATAAGTTAGCTAAAATGATTACCATAAAATTACAAAAGGCTGCAAAAACTCTGAAAACTTTGCACAAATCATTGATGACGTTGATTACCTTGTGTCTGTATCTTCAACAGGAAATTTATCAACCACATTAATTATGTCCAAACAAACTAACCCAACACACAGGATCTGTTTCTCTTTCGTTGTCATTCTGTAATAACATATGGAACAATATTGTCATTAATTGTCACATTGTTCAAGCAAAGTTTTACGGAGCAATTGTAATCATTGGTAACCGGAAATCAAAACAAAGAATACACAGCATTTATCATGACACAACATGAGTCAATATTTCACAGGTACGCTTGGCAATTTCAAAATTTTCTGCTTAAAGTCAGTAAGATTCAGAATCCACATTCACTGAAAACACAAAGGCTTGCTGTGTTACAAGCTCAATTGTTACTTTTTGTGGAATCAATGTTTAACTTCAAAGCATGCTGCCTTTATAAAATAGCAAACTGTTTCTCAATTGCAAATAGACAGACCCAGATTTGATTCCAGTGCCAGAGACCCAGATTTGATTCCAGCCTCGGTCTGTATGGAGTTTGAACATTCTCTCTGTCTGCATGTGTTTCCTCCAGGTGCTCTGGTTTATTTCCACAGACCAAACATGTGCAGGTTAAGTGGATTGGCCATGCTAAATTGTCCAGGCTCGGTGGATCGGTCAGGGGAGATGCAGGCTAAGAGGGATAGGATAGGAGGGTGGGTCTGAATGGGATGCTGTTTATCAGGCTAGTGTGGACCTTACTGGCCAAATGGCCTGCTTCCACACTGTAGCGATTCTATGTTATAATAAGGGGAAAAAGTACACAGCCTTGTGAAGCACCGGTATTCAGGATTATTGTGGAGGAGGTGTTGTCACCTGTCCTTACTGATGTGATCTGTAGGTCTGGAATTCAAGGATCCAGTTGCAGAGGGGAAGCAGAGTCTTAGGACTCAGAATTTAGAGAGGAGTTGGTGGTACTTGCATATACTTGTTCTCCTTGTTCTATTTGGGAGAAGGTGCAGATTTGGAAGGTGCCCATAAAGAAACCATGTTAAATTTCTGCAATTTTCAAAACATAATCAGCCTATGCATGGCATTAGTCTCATAATCCTTTCTGAACTGCTTCTACCACACACACCATCATCGTTAAATAAGGAGGCAATGTACATAGTACTTCTGACATGCTTTTACCAAGACTAATAACTGGAATCCAACTTATTTACCTCTGCATTCAATTTCACTTGCAATTATTCATAACTTTCTATTAACTCTCCTAGTTGATAAGCATGTAAGAAGAAAAGTAACACTTTATGATACTCAGGATGCAGTTTGGTTTAGTCCTTGAGCGAGGGCATGTGACCCTGAGCAAATAATGTCCTCACAACAGCAGTATATGCTGATGGTTGCAAGTGAAGCCCTCGATCCAGCACTAAAGCACAGAAGCATCTTGCAAGTGGAGTGGAGGTGTGTCATAAAGATTCTTAGAGGCTGGCAACATGTTGGATGTAAATGACTATGGGGATGAGGCCAACGTGTAGCCAGTGCCCATGGAATATGCTCTGAGACGTTGGTAACCTGTTTCCAACATGTCTTTGCTTGGAGAAAGTGGGGATCTGAATTTCCAGGTGTTTGCTCTGGTTTACTTGTCCGGTTTTCATGACATTGAGCTCACCTAACTTCAACAAGGTGAGAGATGACTGCTGACCATTGATGAGAGATAATGGGAACTGCAGAGAATCCGCGATAACAAAGTGTGGAGCTGGATGAACACAGCAGGCCAAGCAGCATCTTAGGAGCACAAAAGCTGACGTTTCAGGTCTAGACCCTTCATCAGAAAAGGGGGATGGGGGCAGGGTTCTTAAATAAATAGGGAGAGAGGGGGAGGCAGATCGAAGATGGATAGAGGAGAAGATAGGTGGAGAGGAGTCAAACAAGTTAAAGTGGTTAGCACTGCAGCCTCTCAGCGCCAGGGACCCGTGTTCGATTCCAGCCTTGGGTAACTGTGCGGAGTTTGCACATTTTCCCTGTGTCTGCATGGGTTTCCTCCAGTGCTCCGGTTTCCTCCCACAGTCCCAAAGATGTGCAGGCTAGGTGGATCGGCCATGCTAAATTGCCCGTAGTGTTCAGGGGAGTGTGGGTTTTAGGGCGATGGGTCTAGGTGGGATGCTGCAAGGGGCAATGTGGACCTGTTGGGCCAAAGCGCCTGATCGTCATTTTTATAAACGACCTGAATGAGGGCGTAGAAGGATGGGTTAGTAAATTTGCAGACAACACTAAGGTCAGTGGAGTTGTGGATAGTGACGAAGGATGCTGTAGGTTGCAGAGAGACATAGATAAGCCGCAGAGCTGGGCTGAGAGGTGGCAAATGGAGTTTAATGCAGACAAGTGTGAGGTGATGCACTTTGGTAGGAGTAACCGGAATGCAAAGTACTGGGCTAACGGTAAGATTCTTGGTAGTGTAGATGAGCAGAGAGATCTCGGTGTCCATGTACACAGACCCTTGAAAGTTGCCACCGAGGTTGACAGGGCTGTTAAGAAGTCATACGGTGTTTTAGTTTTATTAATAGAGGGATCGAGTTCCGGAACCAAGAGGTTATGGTGAAGCTGCACAAAACTCTGGTGCGGCCGCAGTTGGAGTATTGTGTACAGTTCTGGTCACCGCATTATCAGAAGGATGTGGAAGCTCTGGAAAGGGTGCAGAGGAGATTTACTAGGATGTTGCCTGGTATGGAGGGAAGGTCTTACAAGGAAAGTCTGATGGACTCGAGGCTGTTTTCGTTAGAGAGAAGAAGGTTGAGAGGTGACTTAATTGAGATATATAAGATAATCAGAGGGTTAGATAGGGTGGATAGGGAGAGCCTTTTTCCTAGGATGGAGACGGTGAGCACGAGGGGGCATAGCTTTAAATTGAGGGGTGAAAGATAATAGGACAGATGTCAGAAGTAGTTTCTTTACTCAGAGAGTAGTAAGGGTATGGAACGCTTTGCCTGCAACGGTAGTAGATTCGCCAACTTTTAGTACATTTAAGTCATCATTGGACAAGCATATGGACGTATACAAAGAACAAAGAAACCTACAGCACAGGAATAGGCCCTTCGGCCCTCTAAGCCTGCGCCAATCAAGATAGTCTGTCTAACCTGTCATCTATTTTCTAACGGTCTGTGTCCATTTGCTCCCTGCCCATCCATGTACCTGTCCAAATATATCTTAAAAAACACTAACGTGTCTGCGTCTACCACCTCCACTGGCAACACGTTCCAGGCACCCGCCACCCTCTGTGTAAAGAACTTTCCATGCATATCTCCCTTAAACTTTCCTCCTCTCACTTTGAACTCATGACCCCTAGTAATTGAGTCCCCCACTCTGGAAAAAGCTTTTTTGATATCCACCCTGTCTATATCCCTCATGATTTTGTAGACCTCAATCAGGTACCCCCTCAATCTCCGTCTTTCTAATGAAAATAATCCTAATCTACTCAACCTCTCTTCATAGCTAGCACCCTCCATACCAGGCAACATCCTGGTGAAAATCCTCTGCAACCTCTCCAAAGCATCCACATCCTTTTGGTAATGTGGTGACCAGAACTGCACGCAGTACTCCAAATGTGGCCGAACAACTGCGACATGACCTGCCAACTCTTGTACTCAATACCCCACCCAATGAAGGAAAGCATGCCATATGCCTTTTTGACCACCCTATTGACCTGCGTTGTCACCTTCAGGGAACAATGGACCTGAACACCCAGATCTCTCTCTTCATCAATTTTCCCTCGGACTTTTCCATTTACTGTATAGTTCACCCTTGAATTTGATCTTTCAAAATGCATCACCTCACATTTGCCCGGATTGAACTCCATCTGCCATTTATCTGCCCAACTCTCCAGTCTATCTATATTCTGCTGTAATCTCTGACAGTCCCCTTCATGATCAGCTACTCCATCAATCTTAGTGTCATCAGCAAACTTGATCAGACCACCTACACCTTCCTCCAGATCATTTACATATATCACAAACAACAGTGGTCCCAGCACAGATCCCTGTGGAACACCACTGGTCACAAGTCTCCAATTTGAGAAACTCCCTTCTACTACTACTCTCTGTCTCCTGTTGCCGAGCCAGTTTTTTATCCATCTAGCTAGCACACCCTGGACCCCATGTGACTTCACTTTCTCCATCAGCCTGCCTTGGGGAACCTTATCAAAACGCCTTACTGAAGTCCATGTATATGACATCTACAGCCTTTCCCTCATCAATCAACTTTGTCACGTCCTCAAAGAATAGTGAAATAGTGTAGGTTAGATGGGCTTCAAATTGGTATGGCAGGTCGGCACAACATCGAGGGCCAAAGGGCCTGTACTGTGCTGTAATGTTCTATGTTCTATGTTTCCACACTGTAGGGAATCTAATCTAATCTAAAGGGGCGGGGATGGAGCCTGTAGAGGTGAGGGTAGGTGGGGAGGAAGGGAGGGGATAGGTCAGTCCGGGGAGGACGGGCGGATCAAGGAGGTGGGATGAGTTTAGCAGGTAGGGAGTGAAGGTGCGGCTTGAGGTGAAAGGAGGGGATAGGTGACAAAAAGAACAAGTTAGGGAGGCGGGGACGGGTTTGGCTGGTTTTGCGATGCGGTGGGGAGGGGAGTTTTTGAAGTTTGTGAAATCCACATTGATACCGTTGGGCTCCAGGGTTCCCAAGCGGAATATGAGTTGCTGTTCCTGCAACCTTCGGGTGGCATCGTTGTGGCACTGCAGGAGGCCTAGGATGGACATGTCATCTAAGAATGGGAAGGGGATTTGAAATGGTTTGCGACTGGGAGGTGCAGTTGTTTATTGCGACCCGAGAGTAGGTGTTCTGCAAAGCGGTCCCCAAGCCTCCGCTTGGTTTCCCCGATGTCGAGGAAGCCACAACGGGTACAGTGGATGCAGTATACCACATTGGCAAATGTGCAGGTGAACACATCTGCTTGATGTGGAAAGTCTTCTTGGGGCCTGGGATGGGGGTGAGGGAGGAGGTGTGGGGGCAAGTGTAGCACTTCCTGCAGTTGCAGGGGAAAGTGCCGGGTGTGTTGGAGTTGGAGGGGTGTGTGGAGCGGACAACGGAGTCATGGAGAGAGTGGTCCCTACGGAAAGCAGACAAGGGTGGGGATGGAAAAATGTCTTTGGTGGTGAGGTCAGATTGTAAATGGCGGAAGTGTTGGAGGATGATATGTTGGATCCGGAGATTGGTGGCGTGGCATGTGAGGATGAGGGGGATTCTCTTTTGGTGGTTATTGTGGGGACAGGGTGTGAGGGATGAGTTGCGGGAAATGCGGGAGGCACGGTCGAGGGCATTCTCGACCACTGCGGGGGTGGATGTTGCGGTCCTTGAAGAACAAGGACAACAACCTTGAAGAATGAGACTTTCCACATCAAGCAGATGTTCACCTGCACATCTGCCAATGTGGCATACTGCATCCGCTGTACCCATTGTGACTTTCTCTACATCGGGGAAACCAAGTGGAGGCTTGGCGACCGCTTTGCACAACACCTATGCTTGGTTTGCAGTAAACAACTGCACCTCCCAGTCGCGAACCATTTCAACTCCCCCTCCCATTCGTTCGAAGGCATGCCCATCCTGGACCTCCTGCAGTGCCACAATGATGCCACCCGAAGGTTGTAGGAACAGCAACTCATATTCTGCTTGGGAACCCTGCAGCCCAGTGGTATCAATGTGGATTTCACAAGCTTCAAAATCTCCCCTCTCCCTACTGTATCCCAAAACCAGCCCAGCTTGTCCCCAACTCCCTAACCTGTTGTTCCCCTCACCTATCCCCTCCTCCCACCTCAAGCTGCATCTCCACTCCCTAACGACTAACCTCATCCTGCCCCCTTGACCTGTCCGTTCTCCCCGAACTGACCTATACCATCCCTTCCTCCCCACTTGAACTCAGCTCTACAGGCTCCATCCTCACCCCTTTAAGTTGTGTGTCTCCTCTCCACCTATCTTCTCCTCTATCCATCTTCGATCCGCCTCCCCCCTTCTCCCTATTTATTTCAGAACCCTCTCCCCATCCCCCTTTTCTGATGAAGGGTCTCGGCCCGCAACGTCAGCTTTTGTGCTCCTAAGATGCTGCTTGGCCTGCTGTGTTCATCCAGCTCCACATTTTGTAATCTGCTGACCATTGATGAGGCAGGTTAAACTATTCACAAAATGGTTAACAAGCAATAATCGCTATTAATCAGCATCTCACCACTGCCTAGCAAGAATCTTGCAATGCTGTACAACTTGTGCAAAGCTCAAAAATGGTGCAAGCTACTCCCGATGTCAGACATGTCACTTGATTCTGCCACACATCTCCTCACGACTTATTTCACTTCCACAACCAGAAGACTAGGTTGTATCAGAGATAGTAGGAACTGCAGATGCTGGAGAATCTGAGATAAGAAGGTGTAGAGCTGGATGAACACAGTCGGAAGGCTGACGTTTCGGGCCTAGATCCTTCTTCAGCAAACAAGGTCGTCTGTCTGGTTTTACATCTTCTTGACTTTATTGTAGAAGTTTGCTGCAACAAAGCAGCTAACTTGTCCATTTTAAATGGTAGTTAAGAATAAATCGTGGCTGAATTTGGTGTGACATGTCGGCCATGTCAGGTGAGGACTGCAGATTTCTTTCCTAAAAGGCTTTATTGAATCAGACAGGTATTTACAACAATCATTGTTTCACAGCACTATTACTGAGACTAAGAATTAACTTCAGAATTCTGGAAGTTAACTTTTAAGTTCCACCAGCTGCTATGGTCAGTTCTGGTCAATGAGGACAAACTATGTTCTCAAGGTATTACCCTGGGCCTCTGGATTATCAGTTTAGGAGACATTATTGCTTAACCAATGCCTGTTCTCAAGGATTTTAGCCTTTAAGTCCTAGATATTACTTTTACTGCTCTATGAATTATGGTTAGAGTTGTCCACCACTGACTAAACGTAAACCTCTTGTTCACTGTGGACCATTCATAACAACAAATTCTAAGCCCTGTGAATGTTAATTTGCTAAAAAAAAACCTGTAGTTGTCAAAGTTCACACTTGGCCTCCTTGTTACCGAATGCATATTTTATAACAACCTACATTACCGATTGCTCAATTTCTCCTTCCCATTTTGGGACATCACGGGTTTGCAGAGAAATCTAATTACATTTGTTTAGTAACTGCCTGTACACAATCTTCTTATATTGAATTTCTTCTCAAGTACTTTGTTAGTATAGTTTATTTTTGCTCTTTAACTCACGTTAAATCTAATTTTATAACACATTTGCCATCTAAATGTATACTTGCTTTTTCTCCCCCCAATAATTGAGGGATGTTATGATATAACTACTTTGTAAAAATCAATTTCCTAAACAACTATTTACAATAGGTGATGAAAGACCAGAGGGCACAGCTCACTGTGCACCTTTAATTACCCATCTCAAAAATAAAGTCCATGCATATTCTGACGCTGTAGAATGTAATTCAACATTTACCCTGCAACAGACACCATCTCAGAGTCCATCTACGTTGAATATTTATTTTCACAATAGTTGAACTATGAACGTGACAATCTGAGAATGTGGCAGCATGCCCAGTTAGTAAACCTATTGTAAAACTAAGCCATAAACAACACAGGAAGTCTAAAGTTTGTTCAGCCATTGGGGTTTAGTTAGCTGACTTCAGCCTGTCGACAGTACAGGAATTAAAATTACTGTCAGCATTCTTGCCGAAGAATAGGAAATCAAAATCGTCATTCTTGTTCCTAACTGCTGTCAAACAATCCAGATGGAAATTGTTTGTGGCCTATGAGGTCAGAATCAAGCTGAACTAATTAGGAAAAATGGCACAAAATCTCTGTTCCAGAGTGCACTGTATTATGGTGTCAAATATGGATGGCTTCTCAGATTCAATGGGCATTTATTTAGATGATGTAGCGTACAGGTTAAATTAAATCTACATCAACCATTGAACATGTTGCTAATTATGGCAGAAATATTCATGAATTGATAAAAAGTGTTTTGACCACAACATTAACACATTCCATTGCTGAAAATAGCTAGTTTAAAACTGACTTTTTTTCCCTAATGAGCAGATTTCTTACTAGCAATACACATACACAAATCCTGTTATCCTCAAAATCTTTAAATTCCGCTCCATAAGATGCAGGAATGGTGCAGAAGAAAATGATTGAATAGGATTTAACAAGTAGTTCCCAACTATTTTTCTTCGGAGTGAAACACTGTGTGTCCAATAAATTTCCAAGTATGCATCTGACACCTAATTTACATTCTGCACCGAAATAAATTATTTCTTGATTGTTAAAAGATGCAGTTAAAACAGTGAGAAATTTAAGACTTTTTACAGTCTTGTCAACTGAAAGTTTTGACGAGTCCCTTTGTTATAGTTTGAAAATATAATTACCAGTGCTGAAAATTAACATGCTCAATGACATAGTTATTCATCTCAATCATTTAGCATTTCCCTCATCTTGAATTCACTGTTTTGCTTTAAAAAGCTGTAAATCAGTTGACACAAGGGAGATATGACGAGCAACCAGAACTCACCTTCCGTGGGCACAGCAAATAACTCACTTCTGAGCTTTGTTACTATAGTTAATACAAACAATGAAAATTATAATGAACAAGAAGGGATGCAGAAAAAACTGAAATTATTTCATAATTCCCACACAGCACCATCTACCGACGAAAGCCCTACACTTCGGCTGAGTGATTTTTGCTCCTGAGGTTGAGTCTACGAATATATTCCTTCACAGTGCTTTTTCGTTTGAGAAGAGTACAGCAAGTCTCTTCATATCTATGTTATCACAGGAAGTCTTAGAATATAAAAAAAGTAGAGCATTGCCCAAACAGAAAACAGCTACAGGGTGCAGAGTGTCTAGGTGCAAGAATCATAGAATCCCAACAATGCAGAAAGAGGCCATTTGGCCCATTCAGTCTGTCTGGTCAGAAGAGTTACCCTGCAACCCTTCATTCATCATAGCTCATGCACCTAACCCGCACACCTCTGGACACAACAGGACAAATTGGCATGGCCAATCCACCTTACCTACACATTTCGGAGGAAACTGGAGCATCCACTGGAAACCCACACAGACATGGGGAGTGCACATAAGCTCCAGACAGCAGTCAATCAGGGCTGCAATTGAACCTTGGTCCCTAATGCTGTGAGGCAGCAGTGCCAGCCATTGTGCAGTGCTAGGAAAGATAATGGGAACTGCAGATGCTGGAGGATCAGAGATAACTGGGTGAACACAGCATGCCAAGCAGCATCTTAGGAGCAAAAAGCTGATGTTTCGGGCCTAGACACTTCGTCAGAGAGGGGGGTGGGGAGAGGATTCTGAAATAAAGAGGGAGAGCGGGGGAAGTGGATTGAAGATGGATGGAGGAGAAGATAGGTGGAGAGGAGACAGACAAGTTAAAGGGGCAAGGATGAAGCCTGTAGAGGTGAGTGTAGATGGGGAGGTAGGGAGGGGATACATCAGTCCGGGGAGGACGGACAGGTCAAGGGGACAGGATGAGGTTACCAGGAAGGGAATGGGGGTGTGGCTTGAGATGGGAGGAAGGGATAAGTGAGAGGAAGAACAGGTTAGGGAGGTGGGGACGAGCTGGGCTGGTTTTGGGATGCAGTGGGGGGAGGGGAGATTTTGATGCTTATGAAATCCACATTGATACCACTGGGCTGCAGGGTTACCAAACAAAATATGAGTTGCTGTTCCTGCAACCTTCGGGTAGCATCGTTGCGGCACTGCAGAAGGCCCAGAATGGACATGTTGTCCTAGGAACGGGAGGGGGAGTTGAAATGGTTTGCGATTAGGAGGTGCTGTTGTTTGTTGCAAACCGAGTGAAGGTGTTCTGCAAAGCGGTCCCCAAGCCTTCGCTTGGTTTCCCCAATATAGAGGAGGGCACAACGGGTACAGCGGATGCAGTAGTTAAACTCTTTTCTCAGATGCATGTGCCACATTGGAATTTTTGCCTTAGATAATGGAGGAGGCAGAGCCATTGAGTATTTTTAAGGTCGAGGTAGATTTTTGTTAGGCAAGCAAACTAAAGGTGATCAGGGCCAGGTGGGAATGTAGAATTCAAAGCACAAACTGAACAGCTGTGATCTCATTGGACAGCAGAGCAGGCTTGAAAGGGAAAAATGGCCTACTTCTGCTCTCAATTCATCTCTTTTTATATATTTATTGCTCAGCAGTAATTTTCAATATTTAGATAAGCTCTCAGAATAAATACTTCCTACTGCCATTTCAGGTTCCAGCTAGGAAGAACTGCATTTACATTGCCCTGTAGCTAGAGATAATGTGAACTGCAAATGCTGGAGAATCCAAGATAACAAAGTGTGAAGCTGGATGAACACAGCAGGCCAAGCAGCATCTCAGGAGCACAAAAGCTGACATTTTGGGCCTAGACCCTTCATCAGGGAGCTCTCTGATGAAGGGTCTAGGCCCGAAACGTCAGCTTTTGTGCTCCTGAGATGCTGCTTGGCCTGCTGTGTTCATCTAGCTTCACACTTTGTTATCTTGAATACTTGTAGCTATATTGCTCTGCAAAACTATGTTCCCTGGAATGAAAGTTGCCAAAGAGTTAAAAATGTTAGACGAAATTATTTGTGGTCTATTAAAATTTAAACCAAGATAAGGTTAAACACTCATTAACAGACATGCAAGCTGAAAATGTCAGTAACGTTTACAGATCCGTATATATCAGCCCAAGAAGGAATACACAACTAAAACAAATCCTTGAATTAAAGCCATTGCTCTCCTATGCTCAGAAAATCAAATGTTACAAACTTGGGCAATGATTTACAGAACAACTCAAACTATATACTTATAATGCTGAAGCACACTTTCCCTTCTCATAAGTCTTTAGCTTTCATTTTCCCTCCCTGTCTTCTGTCACTGGTGGTTCATCTCTTCTGTGCCACACAGAACCAGAGGGGACAGGGACACCTGGCATCTTTTGCATGTCTGGCTGATTCAAACCTTTTCACATGTACATAACAAGTGCATTATGCAGTCCTTAGCCAAATGAATGGTTGTGCACATTTTCAATACCCACGTATCACAAATCACAATATTAGCCATACGGCGATCCCTCAACACATCTTTAGGAGGTTTTTCTGATTTTGTTTTGTAATCTTCTAACTTCCTGCGCTTCTAATTTTATTAGATTGTGTCTGTCTTCAACACTGCCTGCTGTCCATCTGAAACCTTGTAGGCAGTTAAAATAATCAAAAGAAAAAAATCATTAATTACTGAGACTAAGTAAATTACCAAAACCCATTGAAATGGCACAAACACCAAACAGAATATTAGATCTAGCATTCTGCCAATTTAGCCCTTAAGATCATAGATGTAGGAGCTGAAGTAGCCCACTCAGTAAATTGAGTTTGCACTGCCACTGAGTTAGATCATGGCTGATCTGATAATCCTCAACTCCACTTCCCTGCCTTTTCCCCACAAGCCTTGATTCACTTACTGGTCAAAAATTTATCTCTCTAAGCTTTGAGTATAGGTCAACAATCCAGCCTCAATAATCCTCCCTGATAAAGAATTCCACGGATTCACTACCTCTGAGAGAAAAAATATTGTTCCAATCTCTGTTTTAAGATTATGCCATCTGATCCTAGATCGTCCCACAAAGGGAAACAATGTCTCTGCATCTACCCCTTCTAGCCCCCTAAGAATCTTGTGTCTTTCAATAATGTCACCTCTCATTCTTCTAAAATTCTAACGAGAACAAGCCCAACCTTCTGAACTTTCTCTCATAAAAGAGTCTCTCCAAACCTAAATCAAGCTAGCAAACCTCTCCAGACTGCCTTCATTGCCATTTTATATTTCTTTCGAAAAGAGGCCTTACATTACAAGTTCCTGACTTCAAATGGAGGAATCATTTCTCGCTTCTCATTTTTGTTTCCTTTGAAGCAAAACAGTCAATATGACGATGTTGGTCTACTGTGACAACATCCACAGTAAAACTTTTAAGTATCAGAAAGTAATGATAATTATAATAATCAGCATTAGTACTGCCAGAATAGCAACAGCCTTTAATTCTGCTGGGTTACATTTTGCTTAACTTTCCACCATGACACACTGTATTCGCTCTTCAATTTCATTCCACTATTTAGTATTTTATCGCGACATTTTGATACGATGTTTCTGCTTTGTGTATTTCTTTCTATAATTAATCAGAGATTCTGGAACTGGGAGCTGGATATTACAGACAGGAAAGAGATTATATGGTTAGCTTCCGTTTTCTTCCATTTCACCAAAGACAGCATTTAAAAATAAAGAAAACATGTTTTAACCCAATGACAGTGGTAGTTGTCAGACTAGTGAATATGTATTAAGTCTTACAATTTGGAGTGCTTCTTGTCATACTTGCTTTTCTCCCCAAGGTTGAAAATGATGCCTTATAGTTCCTCTGGTCCAGTGAATTAAAGAATCTGGAAATTCAGGATCAAAAAAAGTTGCCAGAAATTGTTGGAAGAACTCAGCAAGTCTGGCAGCCTGTGTGGAGAGAGAAACCCATTTAACATTTCAGATCCAGTGACTCTTCTTTGGAACTGATGATAGCCGGGATTTATAGAATTCTTACAGTCTCTAAACAGGCCATTTGGCCCATCGTGTCCACATCGGCTCTCTGAACAGCATCTTATCCATACTCACCCCTGTCCTATTCCTGCATTCCCCATGGCTAATCTGTCTACCCTATATATAAGATAACAAAGTGTGGAGCTGGATGAACACAGTAGGCCAAGCAGCATCTCAGGAGCACAAAAGCTGACGTTTCGGGCCCAGACCTTTCATCAGAGAGGGGGATGGGGAGACGGAACTGGAATAAATAGGGAGAGAGGGGGAGGTGGACCGAAGATGGAGAGAAAGCAAGATAGGTAGAGAGGAGAGTATAGGTGAGGAGGGAGGGAGAGGATAGGTCAGTCCAAGGAAGATGGACAGGTCAAGGAGGTGGGATGAGGTGGTAGGTAGGAAATGGAGGTGCAGCTTGAGGTGGGAGGAAGGGATGAGTGAGAGGAAGAACAGGTTAGGGAAGCAGAGACAGGCTGGGCTGGTTTTGGGATGCGGTGGGGGGAGGGGAAGAACTGGGCTGGTTTTGGGAAGCGGTGGGGGAAGGGGAGATTTTGAAGCTTGTGAAGTCCACGTTGATACCATTGGGCTGCAGGGTTCCCAAGTGGAATATGAGTTGCTGTTCCTGCAACCATCGGGTGGCATCATTGTGGCACTGCAGGAGGCCCATGATGGACACGTCGTCTGAGGAATGGGAGGGGGAGTTGAAATGGTTCGCGACTGGGAGGTGCAGTTGTTTGTTGCGAACCGAGCGGAGGTGTTCTGCAAAGCGGTCACGAAGCCTCCGCTTGGTTTCCCCAATGTAGAGGAGGCCACACCAGGTGCAATGGATACAATATACCACATTGGCAGATGTGCAGGTGAACATCTGCTTGATATGGAAGGTCATCTTGGGGCCTGGGATAGGGGTGAGGGAGGAGGTGTGGGGGCAAGTGTAGCACTTCCTGCGGTTGCAGGGGAAGGTGCCAGGTGTGGTCGGGTTGGAGAAGAGTGTGGAGCGGACAAGGGAGTCGCGGAGAGAGTGGTCTCTCCAGAAGGCAGACAAGGGTGAGGATGGAAAAATAGCTTGGGTGGTGGTGTCGGATTGTAGATGGCAGAAGTGTCGGAGGATGATACGTTGTATCCGGAGGTTGGTGGGGTGGTATGTGAGAGCGAGGGGGATCCTCTGGGGGCAGTTGTGGTGGGGGCGGGGTGTGAGGGATATGTTGCCGGAAATGCGGGAGACGCGGTCAAGGGCGTTCTCGACCACTGTGGGGGGAAAGTTGCAATCTTTGAAGAACATGGACATCTGGGATGTGCGGGAGTGGAATGCCTCATCCTGGGAGCAGATGCGGCGGAGACAGAGGAATTGGGAATAGGGGATGGAATTTTTGCGGGAGGGTGGGTGGGAGAAGGTGTATTCTAGGTAGCTGTGGGAGTCAGTGGGCTTGAAATGGACATCAGTCTCTAGCTGGTTACCTGAGATGGAGACTAAGAGGTCCAGGAAAGTGAGGGATGTGTTGGAGATGGCCCAGGTGAACTAGAGGTTGGGGCGGAAGGTGTTGGTAAAGTGGATGAACTGTTCGAGCTCCTCTGGGGAGCAAGAGGCGGCGCCGATACAGTCATCAATGTAACGGAGGAAGAGGTGGGGTTTGGGGCCTCTGTAGGTGCGGAAGAGGGACTGTTCCACGTAACCTACAAAGAGGCAGGCATAGCTTGGGCCCATGCAGGTACCCATGGCCACCCCCTTTGTCTGTAGGAAGTGGAAGGAATCGAAAGAGAAGTTGTTGAGGGTGAGGACGAGTTCGGCTAGGCGGATGAGGGTGTCGGCGGAGGGGGATTGGTCGGGGCTGCGGGACAGGAAGAAGCAGAGGGCCTTGAGGCCATCTGCATGAGGAATAGAGGTGTATAGGGACTGGACGTCCATGGTGAAAATGAGGTGTTGGGGGCCACGGAATTGGAAGTCCTGGAGGAGGTGGAGGGTGTGGGTGGTGTCATGGACGTAGGTAGGCAGTTCCTGGACCAAGGGTGAGAAAATGGAGTCTAGATAGGTGGAGATGAGTTCGGTGGGGCAGGAACAGGCTGAGACAATGGGTCGACCAGGGCAGGCAGGTTTGTGAATTTTGGGAAGGAGATAGCAACAGGCCGTGCGGGGTTGGGGAACAATGAGGTTAGATATAGATATAGGACATTACAGCACAGTACAGGCCCTTCGGCCCTCGATGTTGTGCTGACCTGTCATACCAATCTCAAGCCCATCTAACCTACACTATTCCATGTACGTCCATATGCTTGTCCAATGATGACTTAAATGTACCTAAAGTTGGCGAATCTACTACCGTTGCAGGCAAAGCATTCCATTCCCTTACTACTTTCTGAGTAAAGAAACTACCTCTGACATCTGTCCTATATCTTTCACCCCTCAATTTAAAGCTATGCCCCCTCGTGCTCGCCGTCACCATCCCAGGAAAAAGGCTCTCTCTATCCACCCTATCTAACCCTCTGATTATTTTATATGTTTCAATTAAGTCACCTCTCAACCTTCTCTCCAATGAAAACAGCCTCAAGTCCCTCAGCCTTTCCTCAGAAGACCTTCCCTCCATACCAGGCAACATTCTAGTAAATCTCCTCTGCACCCTTTCCAAAGCTTCCACATCCTTCTTATAATGCGGTGACCAGAACTGTCCCCTCGTGTTAGCCTTTTCTGCCCTGGGAAATAGTCTCTGGCTATCAACTCTATCTGTTGCCTCTCATTATCTTGTATACCTCAATTAGGTCCCCTCTCCTCCTCCTTTTCTCCAATGAAAAGAGTCCGAGCTCAGTCAACCTCTCTTCATAAGATAAGCCCTCCAGTCCAGGCAGCGTCCTGGTAAACCTCCCCTGAACCCTCTCCAAAGCATCCACATCTTTCCTATAATAGGGCGACCAGAACTGGACGCAGTATTCCAAGTGCGGTCTAACCAAAGTTTTATAGAGCTGCAACAGGATCTCACGACTCTTAAACTCAATCCCCCTGTTAATGAAAGCCAAAACACCATATGCTTTCTTAACAACCCTGTCCACTTGGGTGGCCATTTTAAGGGATCTATGTATCTGCACACCAAGGGCCCTCTGTTCCTCCACACTGCCAAGAATCCTATCCTTAATCTAACACCTTGCAGACGACAGACGTGAGACTTACTGGTCTGTATTTCCCTATTTCCTTTCTTGAAGAGAGGAATTACATTTGCCTCCCTCCAGTCCTCAGGTACGACTCCAGTGGAGAGCGAGGATGCAAAGATCTTCGCAAGTGGCAATATTGATTGGAACCTCCTTCGATCTTTGCATCCCCCGGCAATTACAGACCAGTAAGTCTCACGTCTGTCGTCTGCAAGGTGTTAGAAAGGATTCTGAGGGATAGGATTTATGACCATCTGGAAGAGCATGGCTTGATTAAATGCAGTCAACACGGCTTTGTAAGGGGCAGGTCATGCCTCACAAACCTTATCGAGTTCTTTGAGGATGTGACTAGAAAAGTTGATGAGGGTCAAGCTGTGGATGTGGTGTATATGGACTTCAGCAAGGCATTTGATAAGGTTCCCCATGGTAGGCTCATTCAGAAGGTCAGGAGGAATGGGATACAGGGGAACTTAGCTGCTTGGATACAGAATTGGCTGGCCAACAGAAGACAGCGAGTGGTAGTAGAAGGAAAATATTCTGCCTGGAAGTCAGTGGTGAGTGGGGTTCCACAGGGCTCTGTCCTTGGGCCTCTACTGTTTGTAATTTTTATTAATGACTTGGATGAGGGGATGAAAGGATGGGTCAGCAAGTTTGCAGACGACACGAAGGTTGGAGGTGTCATTGACAGTATAGAGGGCTGTTGTAGGCTGCAGCGGGACATTGACAGGATGCAGAGATGGGCTGAGAGGTGGCAGATGGAGTTCAACCTGGATAAATGCGAGGTGATGCATTTTGGAAGGTCGAATTTGAAAGCTGAGTACAGGATTAAGGATGGGATTCTTGGCAGTGTGGAGGAAGAGGGATCTTGGTGTGCAGTTACATAGATCCCTTAAAATGGCCACCCAAGTGGACAGGGTTGTTAAGAAAGCATATGGTGTTTTGGCTTTCATTAGCAGGGGGATTGAGTTTAAGAGTCGTGAGATCTTGTTGCAGCTCTATAAAACTTTGGTTAGACCGCACTTGGAATACTGCGTCCAGTTCTGGTCGCCCTATTATAGGAAAGATGTGGATGCTTTGGAGTGGGTTCAGAGGAGGTTTACCAGGATGCTGCCTGGACTGGAGGGCTTATCTTATGAAGAGAGGGTGACTGAGCTCGGACTCTTTTCACTGGAGAAAAGGAGGAGGAGAGGGGACCTAATTGAGGTATACAAGATAATGAGAGGCAACAGATAGAGTTGATAGCCAGAGACTATTTCCCAGGGCAGAAAAGGCTAACACGAGGGGTCATAGTTTTAAGCTGGTTGGAGGAAAGTATAGAGGGGACGTCAGAGGCAGGTTCTTTACACAGAGAGTTGTGAGAGCATGGAATGCGTTGCCAGCAGCAGTTGTGGAAGCCAGGTCATTGGGGACATTTAAGAGACTGCTGGACATGCATGTGGTCACAGAAATTTGAGGGTGCACACATGAGGATCAATGGTCGGCATAACATCGTGGGCTGAAGGGCCTGTTCTGTGCTGTACTGTTCTATGTTCTATGTTGTAATATTGGGAAAGTTAAAGTCACCCATTACAACAACCCTACTACGTCTGCACTTTTCCAAAATCTGCCGACCTATGCTTTCTTCAATCTCCCTGCTGCTATTGGGGGGCCTGTAGTAAACCCCTAATGAGGTGACTACTCCCTTGCTGTTCCTAATTTCCACCCATACTGACTCGGTAGGCAGATCTTCCTCGACAATGGAAGCTTCTGTAGCTATGATACCCTCTCTGATTAGTAGTGCTACACCCCCTCCTCTTTTCCCCCCCTCCCTATTCTTTTTAAATGCTCTAAACCCTGGAACATCTAGCAACCATTCCTGCCCCTGAGAAACCCATGTCTCTGTTATGGCCACAACATCATAGCACCAGGTACTGATCCACGCTCTAAGTTCATCACTTTTATTCCTGATACTCCTTGCGTTAAAGCAAACACACTTTAACTGATCCCTTGGTTCCTTCCCAGGAAAATCCTTCCCACTAGCTGGTCTACCTCTTGCTATTGCCTCACCTGCATCGACTCTCACCTCCGGTATACAGCTCAGGTTCCCACCCCCCTGCCATACTAGTTTAAACCCTCTCGAACTACTCGAGCAAACCTTCCACCCAGGACCTTGGTCTCCTTCCAGTTCAGATGCAACCCGTCCTTCTTGTACAGGTCCCACCTTCCCCAGAAGGCATCCCAATTATCTACATATCTGAAGCCCTCCCTCCTACACCAGCTGCGTAGCCACGTGTTAAGCTGCGCCCGCTCCCTGTTCCTCGCCTAGCTATCACGTGGCACCGGTCGTAAACCTATGCCCTCTCATTTTCAATTCCCCATCCTTGGTAAAATGACTGTATGCATTCATCTTATCTATACGCCTTATGATTTTGAACACCTCAATAAGGTCATTCCTCATTCTCCCACGTTCCAATGAATAAAGTCCTATCCTGGCCAACTTCTCCCTATGACTCAGGCCTACTAGTCCTGGCAAAATCCTTGTCAATCTTCTTTGCGTGCTTTCCAGTTTAACTATGTCTTTCCTATAACAGGGTGACCAAAACTGTTCACAATACTCCAAGTGTGACCTCACCAATGACTTGTACAACTGTAACATAACATCTGAGGATGGAATTGAATCCCAGATTCTGGCACTATGAGGCAACAATGCTAATAATTGAACCACCATGCTGACTGTTGGGAATGGCTTGGACATAGGGTGAGAGAAGGGAGAGAATAAGTGATAGGTGAAGATGGAGCTCTGAGAGAAAAAAACAGTCGTGGAGACAAAGAAATGTGTAAAGGTCAGCCTGGGAGGCTGCCAGTGGGGACAATTAGTGGATCCAAGTTCGGAGCAGAGGAGGAGTGGACCAAGATGTCTCAGAGACAATGGTACTGAAAATGGCCTACAAGAGAGGGAGGGGAATATCTATCTGGTGGCAACATCCTGCTAGATGTGGTAGAAATGGCAGCTCTGGGTGTGGATTTTGGAGGGATGACAGGTGAGAACGAGGAAGACTTTATTTCTGCACTGTGAGGGAAAAGAAGGAACTATGCACCTGTACCCTCAGGTCCCTCTGTTCAGCAACAGTCCCCAGGGCAATAATATGCAAGGGGAGAAAAAGCAGGAGATTGGCTCAAGGCAACATTTAACAAGCTAAAACCAACATGATGGGCCAAAATGCCTCCTTCTGCACTGTATCACTACTTCGATTATTACTTGAGGTGCTGTGTGATGTTAATTGTGGGATTTATGTCAATAATTGTATGGTTGACCAAAAAACTGGTGGGCTTTTCTCTGTATCTAAAGTTAACAACTAACTTGTTAATATTTTTGCAATTGTGGTGATTTCTTAAAAGGGCAGCGATTGAAGCCGGGCTGTAGACCGAATAGGTTTTGTACGCTTATGAACACTTATTAAGGAACAGTAATGTTTCTATTCAATCTAAACTGTTATAACTTAAAATCAAACAAATTTGAAGTTTTAGCACGAGATTCCCTCAACTTACCAAACTTTCAGCTACTCTGTTTCATCTGAATTTTTCATTGCAACAAAGGTGATCAACTACATCCCAACCTACAATCCCAACATTTCCACGAAAACTGCCAGCAATATTGCTCACATACACGTAGAAAACAATGCAAAAGGAGATGAGAAGAGGATGCTGACTGGCTGGGCCATCATTACCATGGAGATGCAGCAAAATCAATCTAGCTGTCAATCTTAATTCTCAGACCAGACAGGTAGACTCTCATTCGTCAGGGTCTCACCACGGGGATGCAGCAGAGTTTGGTTGTTTCCATGTTATTAAAGAAGTGCAATGTCTGTACAAATTTCTTTTGCCTACAAAACCAAGGTCCTGTGCAATTATATATATATGTTCTAGCTCATGCACAAATGCATCACACTGTGATCCCCGCTGATGATTAAATTAGTTTCCAGTTTAACTCCTAGCATAGTTCAGATTGTTTAATAAATGATTTCTGAAGCTGAATCACTTCTAATAGTGGATATTCTTTTCTGACACTTACAAGCGTGGGCAGCCTACTGCTAGCAGAGTACAGTCAAATAGACATGTTACGTGATATGGTCCACCAGTCGTCAGGATGTAGGGCTTACATATCTGGCATCTCACCAGCAGCAAAACTGATGTCATGTTACGCGTTTGTGAATCACTTGTTTGATTCGGGTTAAGGTGGTAACCTGGCTAGTGATGTATATGATAGAACTTATCCTCATGGCTCACTACACCCCATATATATAGGTTAACCCACACACACACAAAAGTGATGTCCCTTTTATGTCCTATCGTATACATGATTGACTCTGCACACCTTGCATTGGTGAAATGGCTATGTGAAACTGTTGCAATCATGTCCAAATGAATTTTCCACATGCACCGTGAAAGATTCCTTCATGTTCACTAAGACCATATAAAGAGCTACGTGTTGAAAGCAATAGCATGCCCATGTGCTATGTCGACATTGCCAGCTTACCTGAATCAAACAAGTGATTCACAAACGCATAACATGACATCAGTTTTGCTGCTGGTGAGATGCCAGATATGTAAGCCCTACATCCTGACGACTGGTGGACCATATCACGTAACATGTCTATTTGAGTGTACTCTGCTAGCAGTAGGCTGCCCACGCTTGTAAGCGTCAGAAAAGAATATCCACTATTAGAAGTGATTCAGCTTCGGAAATCATTTATTAAACAATCTGAACTATGCTAGGAGTTAAACTGGATACCATTTAAATGAGCCATTGAAATCGAGACATACCACCTGTGTCTGATTTGATAGTCATCAAACTCATGAACTTAGCAACTTGTGCAGTTAATTTCAGTTCCAATAATACCATGCATGCCCAAATACATTGTGTTACCATGGAATAATCTCTAGATCAAACTCTAACTAATATCTTTTTGGTAACCATGCAAAACACAACTTTGATGGCATGACAACTAGCCTCTATCCCAATGGAAGCATGCATTACTTCCAACAGTAGATGACAGGTTTGCAATATTTAAATCTACACTGAAGAATTTCTTATGATCTCCATCCTGGACTCAGGTTTACCACTGAAATGGAGTACCCTTTCCTTGATATATTTATTGGGACATCAGCCAAATTGTTCCTTAACTCTTTTTTGCTGAAAGGCCAGCATACATGTTAGGATTCCTACACTCTCACAAGACAAATCTTATTGGCACTAGTAATAATCGCAATCAATCTACACTCTAAATTGACGTAATAAACCTGAATCACACCAGAAATAATCCCTGTCATTCTACACTCCAAGTCAGAGTGAAAAAAAGTTACACCAGTAATAACTCAAATCAATCTACCCTTTAACACAGTGAAATCAAGCTTTATTATGCCAGCAATATGCCTTAACAATTTACACTGTAACACAGGGTACTGAAGCTCTTCTACAACAATAAACCCTATCAAACTGTGGTCTCACAGTGTAATAAAGCACTGTTACACCTGTACACTACACACTATAACAGTGAAAAAAAGCTCCGTTACACCAGTAATAAGCCCTATCAATCTGAACTCCAACACAGTGAGATAAATCACTGTTACACAAGCAATAAATCTGATCATTCTATTCTCTAGCAGAGTGTAATAAAGCTCTGTTACACAAAAACTATATTGTACCAAATATATGTTAGGGTTTGGATGGATAGGTTTTATTTGTGATGTAATAAAGCTTTATTACACTGTGCTAGAGGGTAAATTGATCGGACTTATCGCTGGTGCGACAGCACTTTATTACACTGTGTTTGAGTGTAGATTGATAGGGTTAATGTTGAAGTAATAGAACTGATTACGCTGTGTTGAAGTGAAGATTGACTGGAATTTTTAACTGGCGTAACAGAGCTTTATTATACTGTGTTAGACATTACATTGATAGGGTTTATTACTGGCAGCAGAGCTTTACTATACAATTAGTATTAGTATTACACAGAGTGTAGATTGTTTGGATTTATTGTTGGTGTAACAGAGTTTAATTGCACTCTGCTAGAGTGTAGATTTATAGGGTTTATTCTTGGTGTAGAAGTGATTCATTACCCTGTGTTGCTGTGTTTATTGGTAAGATATATCACTGGTGTAAGAGTGCTTTATCGCATTGTGTTCCAGTGTAGATTGATAGGGCTCATTACTGGTGTAAGAGAGCTTTATTGCACTGCGTTTCAGTGCAGGTTAATAAGGCAAATTACTGGTGTCACAGAGCCTTTTTACACTATGCTGGAGTCCAGATTGAGTGGGATTATTACTGGTGTAACAGGGGTGGACTACACTGTTTTGGAAAGTAGAATCACAGGGATTATTACTGATATAACACAGCTGTATGATACTGTGCTAGAGTGCCAATTGAAGGGATTTATTACTGGTGTAACAGAGCTTTATGACAATGTGTTAGAGTGCAAATTGACAGTGCATATTACTGGTGCAACACAACTTTATCACGTGCTTGCATGCAGATTTATTAACTGATGGAACAGAGCTTTATTACACTGTGTTAGAGTGTAGAGTGCAACAGAGCTTTATTTCACTGTGTTATAATTTTGATTAGTTTGGTTTATTATTGGTGTAACAGAGGTTTATCTCACTAAGTCACAGTGCAGATTAATAAGGTAAATTAATGGTGTAACAGAGCTTTATTACAGTGTGATAGAACGTTGATTGATTGGAAGTAGTACTGGCGTAACAGAGTTGTATTACACCATATTAGAATGTGGAATAATAGTGATGATTACAGTTGTAACAGAGGTTTATCACACTGTGTTAGAGTGTTATTTAATAGCAATTATTACTAGTGTAACAGAGCCTCATTACATTGCGTTGGTATGTGGATTTAGAGCTTTTATGACTGATGCAGCAGAGCTTTATTACACAGCGTTCAAGTGTAGATAGATAGAGTTTGTTATTGGTGCAATGGAGCTTTATTTCACTGTGTCACAGTTTTGATTAATTGGGGTTATTATTGGTGTAGAAGCTCTTTACCCCACTGTGCTGGAATGTAGATTGAAAAGGTTTGATGTAACAGAGCTTTATTACACTAGATTCTTGGAGTGCAGGTGAAGTGTTGATTCATCTGGAAGGTTTGTTTGGGACCTTAGATACGGGGTGGGGGGGGGGGGGGGAGGTAAATAGGTAGGTGTTACACCTTCACCGGTTGTAGGGGAAGATGCCGTCAGGACGTTGGTAGGTGTTGGGAGTGAGGGAAGAGAGGACCAGGATGTCCCAGGGGAACAGTTCCTGCAGAAGGAAGACCAGGGAAGGAAGGGGAATATGTGTTTAGTGGTGGCATCTGATGATCTTCTGGATGTCGATGCTGGTGGAACGGTGGGTAAGGACAAGGGAAACTCTATTGCTGTTACGGGAGAGAAAAGAGGGGGCAACGGTGGAACTGCCATAAATGGGTTGGACCCAGTTGAGGGTTCTGTCGATAATCGTGCTGGGGAATCCTTGGTTGAGGAAGAAGGATGACATTTCGGATGAAGTTAGCTTCATCTGCGACGGAGATTGAGGAACTGAGAGAATGACATGGAGTCTTTACAGGAATCAGGCTGTGAGGATGTATAGTTCAAGTTGTTGGAGGAGTCGTGGGTTTATCGTGGGTGTTAGTGGCTATTCTATACTAAGAACTAGAAACAGATGTCGAGGAAGGGAAGGGAGATGTCAGAGATAGAACAGATGAAAGTGAGGGCAGAGTAGAAATTAGAAGCAAAATCGATGAATGTTTCCAGTTCTGGACAAGACAGGGAAGATGCACCCATGAAATCGTCGATATAGGCTGTTAAGGTGCAGACTGATATGTTTTATCGGCATGGTGGCTCAGTGGTGAGCACTGCAGCCTCACAGCGCCAGGGATGCGGGTTCGATTCAAGCCTTGGGCGACTGTGCAGAGTTTGCACATTCTCCCCGTGTCCGCATGGGTTTCCTCCCACAGTCCAAAGATGTGCAGGCTAGGTGGATTGGCCATGCTAAATTGCCCGTAGTATTCAGGGGTGTGTGGGTTATAGGGGGATGGGTCTGGCTGGGATGCTTCAAGCGGCGGTGTGAACTTGTTGGGCCGAAGGGCCTAGTTCCACACTGTAGGGATTCTAATTACAGGTGTAATGGAGCTCTATTAAACTGTGTTAGATTGTGGATTGATAGGGTTTATTATTGGTGTGGCAGAGCTCTATTAGCCTGTGTTTGAGTGTAGATTAATAAGGTATATTTCTGGTGTAATAGAGCTTAATTCCACTGTGTTAGGGTGTAGATTCATAGGGTTTATTTCTGGTATGGCAGAGCTTTAATACACTGTGTTAGAAAAGGATTATTAATTATGTGACAGAGCTGTATTACATGTCTTAGAGTGTGGGTTAATAGGTTTATTGCAGATGTAACAGTACTGTATTTCACTGTATTGAGGTATAGATTGATTAGGATGATTATTGGCATCACAGAGCATTATTACACTGTGTAAGCATGTAGATTGATGGAGTTTGTGACTGACGTAACACAGGTTTAATACACTGTGTTAGACAGTAGATTGATAGCATCAATTCTGATGCAACAGAGCTTTATTACATTCTGTTAGAGTGTAGATTGATAGGGATTATTGCTCCTGTAACAGATCTTTATTACATAGTTTTAGAGTGTAGACGATAGCAATTATTAGTGGTATGACAGTGTTTTATTACACTGTGTTTTAATGTAGATTAGGAAAGCAAATTACTGGTGTAACAGCTTTATTACATTGTGGTGGAATGTAGATTGATTGGGAATGTAACACAGCTGTGGTACACTGGTGGAGTGTAGATTTATTAAGGTTTATAACTGGTGTAACAGAGCTTTATTACACTGTTACAGTGTAGATTGATAGGGTTTATTATTGGTGTAGCAGAGCTTTATTGTACTGTGATACAGTGTCAATTAGAAAGGTAAGTTACTGGTAACAGAGCTTCATTATACTGTGTTAGTGCATAAACTGATTGGGATTAATACTGGTGTTAATAAAGCTGTATTGCACTGTGTTAGAATGTGGATTGATAGTGATATTAAATGTGCAACAGAGCTTTATCACACTGTGTTACAGTGTACATTGATCAGCTATACTACTCGAGTAACAGAGCTTTAATACACTGTGTTCGAGTATAAAATCATAGGGTTTATCTCTGGTGTAACAGAACTTTACTGCCGTTTGTTGGAGTGTGGATTGATAGGATTTACTACAGGTGCAACAGATCTATATTACACTGTGTTAGAATGTGGATTCCAAGGGATTATTACTGGTGTAACAGAAGTCTATTACACTGTGTTAGATTGCAGATTGATAATTGTTATTACTGTATTACAGTGTGTTTGAGTATGGATTAATAGTTATTATTACTGATATAACAGAGCTGTATTGCCATGTGTTACAGCGTAGATTGATAGGTTTTATGACTGATGTAACAGAGATTTACTTACACTGTGTTAGACTGTAGATTGTTAAGGTTTATTGCTGGTGTAAAAGAGCTTTACTACACTGTGTTACAGAGCAGATTGAAACAGTTTTTTACCAGCATAACACAGCCTTTTTAACTGTGTTAGCATTTGGAATCATAGGGTTTCATTTCTTCACACGGGAGTTTAGATTGTTGGGGTTTATTATTGGTGAAAGAGCTTTATTGCACTCTGTTAGAGTGTAGGTTGATAGAGCTGATTACTGGTATAACAAAGTTTCATTGTTCCACTATAGATTGGCAGGGTTTACTGCTTGTGTAACTGAGCTTCATTACAGTGTTAGTGGCTTTGTGCTGACGTAGCACAGCTGTATTACACGATGTTAGAGTGTAGATTGTTTGGGTTTATAACTGGTTTAACAGAGCTCTATCACACTGTGTTGGAGTGTACATTGGTAGGGATTATTATTGGTGTAACTGTTGTAACAGAGCTTTATTACACTGTGCTAGAGTGTTGATTGATAAGGTTTATAACTGGTGTAACTGATCTCTATTACCCTGTGTCAGAATGTAGATTGATAGGGTTTCTTAACTGGTGTAGCAGAGCTTTATTACATTGTGTTAGAGAGTACATTGATTGGTATTGTTACTGGTGCAACAAAAGTGTATTATACTGTGTTAGAGTGTGGATTGATGGTGATTACTACTAGTGTGACAGAGCTTTATCACACTGGCTTAGAGTGTAGAATAATAGGGTTAGTTTCTGGTGTAACATAGCTTCTTTATTGCTCTATGTTAGGGTGTAGATTGATAGGTTTTATGACTCATGTAATAAAGCTTTAATACATTGTGTTAAACCGTAGGCTAGTACGCTTATTCCTTGTGTAATGGAGCTTCATTGAACTGTCTTACAGTTTAGATTAATAAGGTAAATTATTCATGTAACACAGTTTTAACACACTTTTAGAGTGTAAATTGACAGGGTTTATTAGTGCAGCAGAGCTTTATTACACTGTGCTAGACTGTAGATTGATAGGGATTATTACTGATTTAACAGAACTTCACTGCATTGTGTTACAATGTCGATCAATAAGGTAAATTACTGGTATGACAGAGCTGTATTACTCTGTGTTAGTGTTTGGGTTGATCGTGATAGTTACATGTGTAACAAAGCATTATTACACTGTGTTCAAGTGTAGATTGATAAGGTAAACTACTGGTGTAACAGAGCTCTATTACAGTGTTCGACTGTAGTTGATAGGGTTTATTACTGGTCTGACCAACATACATTACACTGTGTTAGAGTGTTCATAGATAGGGTTTATACTGGTGTAGCAGTGCTTTATTACACTGTTTTACAGGGTCGATCAATAAGATAAATTACTGGTGTAACAGAGCTGTATTATACCGTGTTAAAGTGTGGATTGATAGTGGTAATTGGTGGTGCAACCGAGTTTTATCACACTGTCTTAGTATGTAGAATGAAATGGTTCATTTCTGGTGTAACAAAGCTTTATTGACCTGTGTTAGGGTTTAGTTTGATGGGTTTTATGGCTGGTGTAACAGAGCTTTATTACACTGTCTTAAGCTGTAAATTGATATAGCTTATTACTGGTGAAACTGAATTTCATTGTACTGTGTAACAGTGTCGACTTATAGGGTTTATTGCTGACAGAACAGAGCTTTATTACACTGTGTTAGAGCTTAGATGGATAGGGATTCTTACTGGTGTAACATCATATTTCACTGTGTTAGTGTGTCGTGTGATCGGGTTTCAGGACTGGTGTAACAGACCTTTACTCCACTGTGTTAGAGTTTTTATTGATAGAATTATTACTGCTGTAACAGAGCTTTATCACACTGTGTTACTGTGTAGATTGGTAGGGATTATTACTGGTGTAACAGAGCTTTATCACACTGTGTTACTGTGTAGATTGGTAGGGATTATTACTGGTGTAACAGAGCTTTATCACAAACTGTTAGGAGTGCAGAATGATAGTATTTATTTCTGGTGTTAGAGTCTTATTGTACTGTTACAATGTAGATTGATTGGGTTTATCACTTAAGGAACACTGTGTTAGTATGCAGATTGAAGGGGTGTATTACTGTTGTAACAGAGCTTTATCATAGAACATAGAACATTGCAGCACAGTACAGGGCCTTCGGCCCTCGATGTTGTGCCGACCTGTCATACCGATTTCAAGCCCATCTAACCTACACTATTCATTGTACGTCCATATGCTTGTCCAATAACGACTTAAATGTACCTAAAGTTGGCGAATCTACTACCGCTGCAGGCAAAGCATTCCATTTCCTTACTACTCTCTGAGTAAAGAAACTACCTCTGACATCTGTCCTATTATCTTTCACCCCTCAATTTAAAGCTATGCCCCCTCGTGCTCGCCGTCACCATCCTAGGAAAAAGGCTCTCCCTATCCACTCTATCTAACCCTCTGATTATTTTATATGTTTCAATTAAGTCACCTCTCAACCTCCTTCTCTCTAATGAAAACAGCCTCAAGTTCCTCAGCCTTTCCTCGTAAGATCTTCCCTCCATACCAGGCAACATCCTAGTAAATCTCCTCTGCACCTTTTCCAAAGCTTCCACATCCTTCTTGTAATGCGGTGACCAGAACTGTACACAATATTCCAAGTGCGGCCGCACCAGAGTTTTGTACAGCTTCACCATAACCTCTTGGTTCCGGAACTCGATCCCTCTATTAATAAAAGCTAAAACACTGTATGCCTTCTTAACAGCCCTGTCAACCTGGGTGGCAACTTTCAAGGATCTGTGTACATGGACACCGAGATCTCTCTGCTCATCTACACTGCTAAGAATCTAACCATTAGCCCTGTACTTTGCCTTCTGGTTACTCCTACCAAAGTGCATCACCTCACACTTGTCTGCATTAAACTCCATTTGCCACCTCTCAGCCCAGCTCTGCAGCTTATAGATGTCTCTCTGCAACCTACAGCATCCTTCGTCACTATCCACAACTCCACCGACCTTAGTGTCATCTGCAAATTTACTAACCCATCCTTCTACGCCCCCATCCAGGTCATTTATAAAAATGACAAACAGCAGTGGACCCAACACCGACCCTTGCAGTACACCACTAGTAACTGGTCTCCAGGATGAACATTTCCCATCAACTACCACCCTCTGTTTTCTTTCAGCAAGCCAATTTCCGATCCAAACTGCTATATCTCCCACAATTCCATTCCTCCGCATTTTGTACTGTGCTAGAGTGTAAATCGATCAAGTTTATCGCTAGTGTAATAGAGCTTTATTACACTATGTTACAGTGCATATAGACAAGGTTTGTTACTGGTGTAGCAGAGCTTCATTATACTGTGTTACAGTGTCGACTAAAAAGGTAAATTACTGGTGTATCAGGTTTATTACACTATTTTAGAACATAGATTGGCTGGGTTTATTACTGGTGTAACAGAGCTGTATTACAGTGTGTTTCAGTGTGGATTAACAGTTATTATTACTGATGTAACACAGCTTTATCAGACTGCCTCAGAGTGCAGAATGATAGGCTTTATTAATGATGTAACAGAGCTTTTTTTACACTCTGTTAGATTGTAGATTGATAAGGTTTATTATTGGCGTAACAGCGCTGAATTAAACTGTGTTAGCGTGCAGATTGATAGGGTTCCTTACTGGTGTAACACAGCTTTTATCACTGTGTCAGCATTTAGAGTCATAGAGTTTTGTTTCTAGTGCAAAAGAACTTTATTACATGGTGTTAGAGTTGAGATTGATAAGGTTTATTACTGGTGTAACAGAGCTTTATTGCCCTGTGTTACTTTGTGGATTGATACGTTTTACAACTTGTGTAACTGAGCTTCATTTGACTGTGTTAGCCTGTAGATTGATAAGGTTTATTACTGGTGGAACAGAGCTTTATTAAACTGTGTTACGGTAGAGTCTAGTTTTGTTAGGTTTAGTGCTGATGCAACAGAGCTGTATTCCACTGTGTTAGAGTGTAGTTTGATAGGGATCATTACTGATGTAACAGAGCTTCATTAGATCGTGTTACAGTATAGATTAGTAAAGTACATTGCTGACATAACTGAACTATATTACACTGTCTCAGAGAGCAGATTGAAGAGATGTATTAAAGGTGTAACAGCGATTAATGACACTGAGGTAGAGTACAGATTAATATGGTATATTACTGTTGTTAGAATGCAGATTGGTCAGGATTATCACTGGTGTAACAGAGCTTTATAACACTCTGTGAGACTGTTCACAGATAGAATGTATTAATGGTGTAATGAAGCTTTATTACACTGTGTTACAGTGTTTATTATTAAGGTAAATTACCACTGTAACAGCATGTTATTGCCCTGTTTTAGGGTGTAGATTAACTGGGTTTACTACTGGTGTAACAGAACTTTATTACAGAAGTAATAAGTGATACAGAAAGTAATACAGAAGTAATTAGTGCCCCACTTGAACCAAAGGGGCACTAATATCCTGGGTGGGAAATTCGCTTGTGCTATTCAGGTGGATTTAAACTAGCTCAGAAGGGGGATGGGAAACTGAGGTGCAGTCCTAGTACACAGGAGGATGAGCGGAGGGAGGACATGGTCAGGACCTCACTGTCACAGGAGTGTGCTGGCAGACAGCAAGCTGGATTGAAGTGTGTCTACTTTAATGCCAGTAAGTATCCGGAATAAGGTAGGTGAGCTTGCAGCTTGGATAGGTACCTGGGACTTCGATGTTGTGACCATTTCGGAGACATGGATAGAGCAGGGTCAGGAATGAATGTTGCAGGTTCCAGGGTTTAGATCTTTAAGGTCAGCGAAGGTGGTAAAAGAGGGGGAGGTGTGGCTTTGTTGGTCAAGGACAGTATAACAGTGGCTGAAAGAACCTTTGGTGAGGACTCGTCTCCTGAGGTGGTATGGGCTGAGGTTGCCGAGGAAGGTTTGTTGACTGAGTCAGTATGGGTGGAAGTTAGGAACAGCAAGGGAGCAGTCACCTCACTGGGGGTTTTCTACAGACCCCCAAATGGCAGTAGGGAGATCGAAGAACTCACTGACTGGCAGATTGTTGAAAAGTGCAAATGTAGTAGGGTTGTTGTTATGGGTGCCTTCAACTTTCCCAATATAGATTGGAACCTCCTTAGTGCAGATGGTTTGGATGGAGCTGTTTTTGTCAGGTGTGTTCAGGAGGGTTTCCTTACTCAGTATGTGGACAGGCCGACGAGAGGGGAGGCCATATTGGATTTGGTGCTCGGCAATGAGCCAGGACAGGTGTCAGATCTCGTGGTGGGAGAACACTTTGGCAACAGTGACCACAACAGCCTCACATTTACCATAGCCATGGAAAGGGAAAGGAGCAGTTACCAGGGGAAGATATTTAACTGGGGAAAAGGAAACTATGATGCTATCAGACAGACGTTGGGAAGTACAGATTGGGAGCAATTGTTCCACAGAAAGGGCACAGCAGACATGTGGAGGTTGTTTAAGGAGCAGTTGTTGCGAATGATGTATAAATTTGTTCCTCTGAGACAGGTAAGAAGGCATAAGATTAAGGAGCCTTGGATGACGGGTACAGAGGTGCTTCTTGTCAAAAAGAAAAAGGCAGCGTACCTAAGGTGGACGAAGCAAGGGTCTAGCACAGCTTTAGAGGATTACAGGCTTGCTCGGAAGGAGCTCAAAAGTGGACTGAGGAGGGCCAGGAGGGGGCACGATAAAGGCTTGGCAGGAAAGATTAGGGAGAATCCAAAGGCATTTTACTCATACGTGAGGAATACGAGAATGATCAGGGAGAAGGTAGGGCCGATCAGGGATAGCATAGGGAACTTGTGCGTGGAGTCTGAGCAGATAGGAGAAACCCTAAATGAGTTTTTTGCTTCAGTTTTCACGAAGTAAAGGGACCTTGTTGTGAATGAGAACTTTGAGGAGCAGGAAAACAGGCTTGAACAAATCAAGATTGAGGAAGTTGATATGTTGGAAATTTTGGCAAACATTAAGATTGATAAGTCCCCAGGGCCAGACCAGATTTATCCTAGGTTGCTCCAGGAAGCGAGAAAGGAGGTTGCTAAGTCGCTGGCGAAGATCTTTGCTTCCTCAGTCTCTACGGGAGTCGTACCGGAAGATTGGATGGAGGCAAATTTTGTTCCTTTTTTCAAGAAAGGGAATAGGGAAATCCCTGGAAATTACAGACCAGTCAGTCTTACGTCTGTGGTCAGCAAGGTTTTGGAAAGAATTCTGAGGGATAGGATTTATGACTAGGTGGAAAAGCATAGCGTGATTAAAGGGAGTCAGCATGGCTTTGTGAGGGGCAGCTCATGCCTTACAAATCTTATTGAGTTCTTTGAGGAAGTCACGAGACAGGTTGACGAGGGTCGAGCAGTGGATGTGGTGTACATGGACTTCAGCAAGGCATTTGATAAGGTTCCCCACGGCAGGCTCATTCATAAAGTCAGGAGGTAGAACACAGAACATAGAACATTACAGCACAGTACAGGCCCTTCGGCACTCGACGTTGTGCCGACCTGTCATACCGATCTCAAGCCCATCTAACCTACACAATTCATTGTACGTCCATATGCTTATCCAATGACGAATTAAATGTATCTAAAGTTGGCGAATCTACTACCGTTGCAGGGAAAGCGTTCCATTCCCTTACTGCTCTCTGAGTAAAGAAACTACCTCTGACATCTGTCCTATATCTTTCACCCCTCAATTTAAAGCTATGCCCCCTCGTGCTCGCCGTCACCATCCTAGAAAAAAGGCTCTCCCTATCCACCCAATCTAACCCTCTGATTATTTTATATGTTTCAATTAAGTCACCTCTCAACCTTCTTCTCTCTAATGAAAACAGCCTCAAGTCCCTCAGCCTTTCCTCGTAAGATCTTCCCTCCATACCAGGCAACATCCTAGTAAATCTCCTCTGCACCCTTTTCAAAGCTTCCACATCCTTCTTATAATGCGGTGACCAGAACCGTACACAATACTCCAAGTGCGTCCACACCAGAGTTTTGTACAGCTTCACCATAACCTCTTGGTTCCGGAACCCGATCCCTCTATTAATAAAAGCTAAAACACTGTATGCCTTCTTAACTGCCCTGTCAATCTGGGTGGCAACTTTCAAGGATCTGTGTACATGGACACCGAGATCTCTCTGCTCATCTACACTAGTAAGAATCTTACTATTAGCCCTGTACTTTGCCTTCTGGTTACTCCTACCAAAGTGCATCACCTCACACTTGTCTGCATTAAACTCCATTTGCCACCTCTCGGCCCAGCTCTGCAGCTTATCTATGTCTCTCTGCAACCTACAGCATCCTTCGTCACTATCCACAACTCCACCGACCTTCGTGTTGTCTGCAAATTTACTGACCCATCCTTCTACGCCCTCATCCAGGTCATTTATAAAAATGACAAACAGCAGTGGACCCAACACCGACCCTTGCGGTACACCACTAGTACCCGCAGGGCTCTGTTCTTGGGCCTCTGCTCTTTGTAGTTTTTATAAATGACTTGGATGAGGAGGTTGAGGGGTGGGTTAGTATGTTTGCTGATGACACAAAGGTTGGGGGTGCCATTGATGGTATCGAGGGCTATTGCAGGCTTCAGCGAGATATTGACAGAATGCAGAGCTGGGCTGAGAAATGGCAGATGGAGTTCAACCTGGATAAATGCGAAGTGATGCATTTTGGAAGGTCGAACTTACATGCTGAATTTAGGATGAAAGGCAGGATTCTCGGCAGTGTGGAGGAACAGCAGGATCTGGGTATTCAAGTGCATAGCTCCCGCAAAGTTGCCACCCAGGTGTTTGAGGTTGTTAAGAAAGCATATGGTGTTTTGGCTTTCATTAACAGGGGGATCGAGTTTAAGAGCCACGAGGTTATGCTGCAGCTCTACAAAACCCTGGTGAGACCACACTTGGAATATTGTGTCCAGTTCTGGTCGCCCTATTATAGCAAAGATGTGGAGGCTTTGGAGAGGGTGCAAAGGAGGTTTATCAGGATGCTGCCTGGACTGGAGGGCTTGTCTTACGAGGAGAGGTTGACTGAGCTCGGACTTTTCTCTCTGGAGAGAAGGAGGAAGAGAGGTGACCTGATCAAGGTGTATAAGGTAATGAGAGGCATGGATAGAGTCGATAGCCAGAGAATTTTCCCCAGGGCAGGATTGACTGCCACGAGGGGTCATAGTTTTAAGGTGTTAGGAGGAAGGTATAGAGGAGTCGTCAGAGGGAGGTTCTTCACCCAGAGAGTTGTGAGCGCATGGAATACTTTTACAGTGGTAGTCGTGGAAGCAAAGTCATTAGTGACATTTAAGCGACTGCTGGACATGCACATGGACAGCAGTGAATTGAGGGGAATGTAGGTTAGGTTATTTATTTTTGGATTAGAATTATTCCACGGCACAACACTGTGGGCCAAAGGGCCTGTACTGTGCTGTACTTTTCCATGTTCTATCTATGTTCTAAGTCTTTTAGTGTAGATTAATAGTTATTATTAAGGTAACAGACCTTAATCATTCTACCTTTGAATGTAAAATGATCGGCTTTATTTCTGATATAACAGAACTTTATTACGCTGTATTAGTGTTCAGACTGATAGGGTTTCATTTCTGGTGCTATAGATCTTTATTGCACAGTGTTAGAGTTTAGATTGAGGTTTATTATGGGTTTAACTGAGCGTTATTAGAGTGTAGACTGAATAGGTTTATGACTGGTTTAACAGCACTTCATCACACTATGTTGGAATGTAGATTGATAGGGATTATTGCTGGTGTAACAGAGCTTTATTGCCCTGTCTTCTTGTGTACATTGATAGGCTTTATGACTGATGTAACTGAGCTTTATTATACTATGCTAGAGTGGACATTGATATCGTTTATTTCTGGTGTAGAAGAGCTTTCTTCCACTGTTAGAATGTGAATTAGTACTTATTATTACAAGTGTAACAGGTCTCTGTCAAACTGTCTTAGAGTGTAGATTGATAAGGTCCGTTTCTGGTGTAAGAGAGATTTATTACACTGTGTTCGAGTGTACATTGATAGGGATCATTACTGGTGTAACATAGCTGTATACACTGTATTAAAGTGTAGATTGATAGGGCTTATTACTGGCATAACAAAGCTTTATAACACTGTGTTAACATGTAGGTTGATAGGGTTTATGACTGTTGTAACAGAGCTTTATGACATTGTGTTAGACAGTAGAGTGATTGTGTTTATTACTGGCGCAACAGAGCTTTGCGATAACATGATAACAAGGTGTAGAGCTGAAGGAACACAGCAGGCCAAGCAGCATCAGAGGAGCAGGAAGGCTGCCTTTTCGGGCCTCGACCTTTCTTCAGGAAAAAAACTTTGTGATAGTGTTTAGAGTGCACATTGATGGGGTGCATTACTGGTGTAACAGAGCTTTATCACACTGTCTTATACTGTAAAATAATAGGGCGTATTTCTGGTGTAACAGAGCTTTACTGCTCTGTGTTATGATACTGATGTAGCAGAGCTTTACTGTGCTGTGTTAGACTGTAGACTGATAGGATTTACTTACTGGTGTAATTGAGTTTTATTATACTCTGTTAGAGTGTAGATTGTGTTGTGAACTTATATATGCCAAAAAAAACTGCAGATGCTGGAATCCAAGGTAGGAAAACCAGAGGCTAGAAGAATACAACAGGCCAGGCAGCAGTTGAAGGAAAGGAACAGTCAACATTTTGGGTATTACCCTGCTGGAGAAAGCAGACAACAATCCAGAAGATTTTTCTTGGCTATAATTTCCAGAGATTAAGATCCAATTTTTTTTCATTAATTTCATTTATAGAAGTGGTACTTGTATTTATTGGAACAGCATACCATTAGAAATTTATTTAGAAATAGGTAGTAGTTAAGGGGAGATTCTTCAGTTTTGTTCGTGGTTCTGTTAATTCATTCATTGTTAGAGTTAGATAAATAGATTGTTACTTGTTGATTATTAAGTGAGTATCTGGGATTTCTTTCATTTAACCACTCCTTTATAACAGTTTGGAGGGTGTGAAGCAGGTTATACTACTTTTCACACTTCCTTTAACCAGATTACCCCGTTTCCGCTCCCCCTCCCATTCTTTGGATGGCGTGTCCATCGTGGGCCTCCTGCGGTGCCGCGGTGGTGCCATCCGGGGGTTGCGGGAACGGCGGCTCGTGTTCCGCTTGGGGGCCCTGCAGCCCGGTGGTGTCGGTGTGGACTTCGCCGGCTTCGGGGTCTCCCCTTTCCCCGCCGCGTCCCGGGGCCGGCCCAGTTCGTCCCCTCCCCCACTGCACCGCACGGCCGGGCCGGCTTTTCCCCTCCGCCCGCTGCATCCCAGGGCCAGTCCAGCCTGTCTCTGCCTCACTAACCTGTTCTTCCTCTCACCCGTCCCTTCCTCCCACCCCAAGCCGCACCTCCTCCGTCTCCTGCCTGCTGGCCTCGTCCCACCTCCTTGGCCTGTCCGTCTTCCCTGGGCTGACCTGTCCCCTCCCTACCTCCCCGCCTGTACTCTCCTCTCCACCTATCTTCTTTTCTCTCCGTCTTCGGTCCGTCTCCCCCCTCTCCCTATTTATTCCGGGGCCCTCGCCCCATCCCCCTCTCTGGTGGGGGGTCTGGGCCCGGGGCGTCGGCTTTTGTGCTCCTGGGATGCTGCTGGGCCTGCTGTGTTCATCCAGCCTCACATTTTATTATCTTGGATTCTCCAGCATCTGCAGTTCCCATTATCACTACTTCATATTGATGTTGGTTTGACTGCAAAACATATTACAAACCTGTCTCACTGACATTTATTCTCCGGACTTATCAATAAGATAACCTAATCAACAAGTTTGAGTGATATATCTTAACCTTTGTGGATTACCAAAAGGAGCTGATTTTTCTCCAGTTTCATGTAGCAAGTGCACTGTTACCTTTTCAAGAGTTTTTAGTCCGTTTTCTCTCCTGCTTTCTCACTCTGCCCCCTTCTTTGGGTCTTCTGCTGACCACCCCCATTTCTTCCTCTCTGTTCTCAAATACCAGGGTGAAGTCAAATCTCTACTGTCCATATTGTGATTTGGCATTCCTGCTTGTCAATTTTCAACTTGGATGTGTGTAAATGAATTCGGGAAGTGAATCGTAGCATGTCGACAGGTGATTTGTGAGCTTGCGCCTCCATACTGACTGAGGCTGTTGTTTCTGTTGCGAAGAACCCATACTTGAAAAAAGTTCTTAGTTGTAAAGCAATAGAGTTTGTTCTTTTTAGTCCTTCTGATTGTGGATGCCAATTTTAAATTGTGGAAAAATTAAATACTTCTTGGTTGTTCAAAATATATCTGGTGAAATTGTGAAATTATCTTGCTGTGCTTCCTAACCCTAACAATAGAGCATGTTTTGGAGTTTTATGACCTTTGTGTTAGAATTCGAACAACAGAGGAGCATTTTTTTGTTGTCTGACAGCTTTCATGTTGATGTAACGGGTGTCACCTAATGTTGGAGTATGCTGAATTCTTTCATACTTGGCCATCTTCTTTGGAACCAGATAGAATGGAAGACTAGTGTCACTTCCAACATAAGCAAAATTCTTTTCAATAAATCTATAGTGCAAATGGTCAGTATGTCATAAAACATCATGAGGAAAGAAAGAAAGCTAACGTTTCAGGTTATCGGAAGCATCTTCCACTGGTAAGCCTGGTTATTTCTCGCTCATTGGTGAGGCTGATGAGTCGTTCTCAGGCGCTGGTGGTGTTTCGTATGACAGTCACTGTGGTGAAAGCTGTGCCAAATGTAATGAGTTCCCAGATTTTGATCTTGTCATAACAAAGGAATGGTAACTTTGCCCCGCCTAATATCCTTTGTGACAGAAAATCTGCAATCATCACGTCTGGCCTATGTACAGGACATGAGAAGCATCCTGGAGTTCTAGTATGGTACATGAGATGTCAATTTGATGTAGTGAGGAGCTCAGCCACACCACAACTTGATCATAAACAACTCACTGAACTTGAAATTTGGACTAAATCCGGACAAAAGTAATCCTCATTCTGCTAATCTCAAATCAGTACTGCTCTGTGCATTGTCACTTGAGATTTCTAATCAACCTCTTCCGAGATGATATTACACTGCTGTGGAGTAGACTCCGTGATAATGTCCACGACATCTGTTTGAGAATTCAATGTAATATTTTAAACTGAAACTAAAAAATAAATGCTAAGAAATCACCAACAATCTTCTTGCATCATAGTAATAACCAACTAATTAATGGCTCTTAGGAAAGAAAATTTGTATGCTTGATCCATATGGTCTATATATGAATTCAGTCCCACATCAACTGTGTCAAATTAGATAATAAATCTAGCTTTATCAGTAACGTCCACACCCTGAGAGCAAATATGATCACAACAGAACCGTGAACTGGATACTTTTTATTATTTACGACAAAAGCTAGTTGTTTTCCTTCAGTTCAGACAACTTAACTGATAAAAGCAATAGGTTAGATCATTGGATCTTTCTGAAAACAACACATGCTGGAGATCACAGTAGATCGGGCAGCATTCGTGGAGAGAGAGCTACTGTTTTGTGTTTCGGTGACTCTTCACAGCTTGGTCCGAGATCCTTGCTGAATCAACTTCATGCCCTTTTGTGAATGGAGGTGGAGGCACTAATGCTGCCTTTATTCATCCACTGGGTGGCGAAATAGATCACCTGTTCCATTATTGCACTCTCCTTAGCTTCAAAAAGAAGTCAGTTCAAAGTCCTTTTGAGGACTTTTCAAGACAGGCGCCAGTGTAGTATTAAGGCTGTAGTGTTCTGGTGGTGTTGGTTGGTTCGCTGAACAGACTGGTTTTCATGCAAACATTTCGGCCCCTTCTGGGTGACATTGTCAGTGCTGTCTAGCCTCCACTGTTGTGCTGTTGTTCTGTTCTGATATTATGTGGTCCGGTCTGTCATGGTAGGTAGTTCTGTTTCCAGTTTTGCTCCATAGTGGTGTGTAGATGGGGTCTAGTTCAACATGTTTGTTTGTGGTACCAGTGGCTGAAAACCAAGCTTCCAGGAATTCTCATGCTTGTCTTTGTTTTGCTTGTCTTAGTATTGTTACGTTGTCCCAGTTCAACATATGTCCTTCTTTGTCGGCATAATTAGAAATAGGGAAGAATTGGTTGTGCCGTTCTGCGAGTTGGCATTTGTGTATCCTAATGGTAAGCTGCCTGCTCGTCTGTTCAATGTATTGCTTCTTACAGTTGCTGCATTGTATTTTGTCAATCTCATTTGTCCTCATTGTTGGGTATCAAGTCTTTCGTCTTTTGAGTAGCTGGCGAAGCACGGCTGTTGGTTTGTGTGCTGTCATCATTCCAAGAGGTCGTGGGAGACTAGTCGTCAATTCTCATATGTTTCTAATATAGGCTAGGGTGGCCAGTGTGTTGGGGCATACAGTGTCTTGGTGATGTTTATTTGCCAGGCATTGGCAGATGAAGCTGTCAGGGTACCCACTGTTTGTAAAGGCTTTGTATAGGTGTTCCTCTTCATATTTGTGCAGCTCTGTGGCGTTGTAGTGTGTTATCACTCGTTTAAGCAGAGTCTTGAAACAGCTTTGGTTGTTGAAGCTGGGGTGTGGTTCCTAATGTAATTCAGGATTTGGGCTATGTGTATAGTCTTTCTGTATATACTGGTAAGGAATTTGCCATTGTTCCTAGTTTCTGTCTAGAAACTGAAGTTGATTTGTTCTCCTCTTTTCCTGGTGACGTTGATCCCAGTGACTATGCTGTTAATAAGGCGGTGTGTTTTTCCTAATTTTGCTGGTTTAATGATCACACCAGTATCATTCACGTATCTGAACTGAATAACAGGAAGTCGATCAGTGTGCCCAGCCAGAAAACTATGGGTCTGAGGGGGATGTCTGTTTTTTGTACACCTTGGGTAGTCCGTAGAATTGGGGGTTGTTTGAACCATCAGGTTTCATTTTTTAGAAAGTCTGTTCATGTCGTTTGGCCTGTCTGCTGTAATTTCTTCAGTGTACAGGTGATCCTGTTGTCTGATTGTGGCATGAGGTCCATTTCCTCTGTTGGTAAGCGTTGGTATCTGCAAATAGGTTTTGTGCTTTAACAGTGTAGTCTGATTTATTCATTATAATTGTCAGGTGGTCTTTGTCTGCAGGTAAGACTATGATGTTCCTGTCCTCCCTTAGTCCTTCAAGAACTTTTCATTGATGCGTTTGACTGATTTTTTTTTTTCTGTTCAGTTTAGGGTTCATGGTTTGTCATGGAGCCTGTTGTGTTTCGTGTATGAGTCCATTAGATTTCAGTATAGCCTTGTGTGCAGCCAGGAAGTCCAGTTTGTTCGTATCCTTTAGTTATAGTTAAGTCCCCATATCAGGACAGCTTTCTTTGGTGTCTGTTGGTTGTTTGTCTGATAGATTTCTTATCCATGTGTCTGGTTTGTTTTTGTCCTGGCTATGCATCAGTTTCGTCAGTCTCCTTCTGGTGTTCATAGTTCTAGTCCTGTTTTGCTTGATACTGATGGCGAATTGAAGAGTTGTGGTCTACTGTTGGTTGAGTTCAAGTATCAAGATCTTTGGTGCAAAGTTTCTCGTTCATATTTGTGGAGGAGGTTACGGGCATCCATTATCATAACTTATAGCATTATGTGACTGTTGTTCAGCTATCTTTTTTCTTGCTGATGGGTTGTTAAAGGGAGGTTTGTATTTGGCACTGCAAGGTAGTATCTGGTTTCTGATGCCTTCATGTAGAAAGTGGAGTTTCTCACAGATCGTGCTCAGCCAGTTGGCGCAGGCTTCCCATTTTCAGGTGTGTTTGGGTGTCTTTTGCCCATAGGTATGTAATGATTTAGTGAAGATCTGTGGTTGGGTTGTTGCAGGACTTGTTGATTGGTTCGCCAAGCTGACTGGTTTTCATGCAGACATGTACCCCTTTGAGGCAACATCTTCAGTGCTGTCTAGCCTCTGTTTGAAGTACTGTTTTTCTGTTCTGTCCTCATATGATATGGCTTAGTCTGTCATGGTGGGTAGTTCTGTTTCCGGTTTTGCTCCATAGTGGTGTGTACATGGGGTCTCTTTCAACATGTTTGCTTGTGGTACCAGCGGTTGAAAAACAAGCTTCCAGGATTTCTCGTGTTTATCTTTGTTTTGCTTGTCCTAGTAATGTTACATTGTCCCAGTTAAACTGATGTCTTTCTTTGTCCGAGTGACTAGAAATGGAGAAAATTGGTTGTACCGTCCTGCTACGAGCTGGTGATTGTTTCCTACCTGTCTGTCCTGTCTGTATTGCTTCTTGCAGTTGCTGCATGGCAGTTTTTGTCTATTACATTTGTCCTGCTCTTGTAGATATAGGATCTTTTTGTCTTTGAGAGTAGTTGGCGAAGTGTGGCTGTTGGTTTGTGTGCTGTCATTATTCCAAGAGGTTGCGGGATTCTTGTATCCAGTTCTGATATGTTCCTAATCTAGGATAGGGTGGCCAGGGTGTTAGGGCATAGTGTCTTCTTGGTGTTGTTTATTTACCAGGCATTGACAGATGAATCTGTTAGGATACCCATTGTTTGCAAAGACGTTGTATAGCTGTTACTCTTCATATTTGCGTAGTTCCAGAGTTTTGCAGTGTGTTTTTGCTTGTTTACACAGTCTTGAAACAGCTCTGTTTATGGACATCGGGGTGGTTACTCTTGTAATTCAGGATTTAGCCTGTATATGTAGTCTTTCTATAATATACTGGTAAGGAATTCAACATTGTTTGTTAATTTGTTTGTTCCACCATTACATCTAGAAACGGAAGTTGATTGTTCTCCTCGTCCCTGGTGAACTTCATCCCGGTGAATGTGCTGTTAATAAGGTGGTGTGTTTCTTCTAGCTTTGCTTGTTTAATGACCATGACAGAGTATCATCCACGTATCTGACCCACAGTTTTTTGTCTGGATCTGGGGGCGGGCTGTGCATTCATGTTTTTGCTTCCACTATAAAACCCGAAATGGATAGCCAGTTAATTTGTTCGTATATGTGGCTGGTGACGACACAGTGCATAGTAAGGCAGAGGTGCAAAAATTTCAGCATATTGTCTTTGCTGTTTTGGATGAAATGGAACCCAATTCAACGACCTCGCATTAACAGAAGCGAGACCACACTGAAGATGTCACCGAGAAATGGGGGAGGATGAAATGTTTGCGCAAAAAGTCAGCTCAGCAAACCAACCAACAATTTCAACAATCCCAGCTACAGATCTTTGCTAAAACATTCAGCAGTGATGTTCTGTCGAAAATGAACAACAACATCTTACACACTGAGCTAAGGCCTTGTTTACGTTTGATTGAACATGCTTGCGTTCATTGGTCAGTGCATTGAGTATAAACATTGGGATATCATGTTTCAGCTGTACAGGACATTGGGGAGACCAATTTTAGAATAGTGTTCAATTCTGGTCACCCTTCTAAAAGGTTACTGGTAAAAGACTTGCAGAAAATATTTAAAAAGATGTTGCCAAGACTGGAGGGTTTGAATTTTACAGAGAGGCTGAATAGACTCCT
The DNA here is from genome assembly GCF_030684315.1 of Stegostoma tigrinum. Taxonomy (NCBI): domain Eukaryota; kingdom Metazoa; phylum Chordata; class Chondrichthyes; order Orectolobiformes; family Stegostomatidae; genus Stegostoma; species Stegostoma tigrinum. The sequence goes on from NC_081359.1 coordinate 46,062,256, forward strand.
GTAGCATCAGAGGCTAGGGGGTGATCTTTATAAAGGTTTAGAGATTCATGAGGGGTGTGGATAGAGTAAATAGCCAAGGCCTTTTCCCCAGGGTAGGGGATTCCAAAACTAGAGGGCATAGGTTTAACGTGAGAGGGGAAAGATTTAAAAAGGACTTCGGGGTGACTTTTATACACAGAGGGTGGTGCATGTATGGAACGAGTGGCCAGTGGAAGTAGTGGAGGCTGATACAATTTCAACATTGGAAAGGCATCTGGATGGGTATATGCATAGCAAGGGTTTAGAGGGAGAAGGGCCAAATGCTGGCAAATGATACTCTGTCAGATTGGGATGTTTGCTCAATGTGGACGAGTTAAGCCAAATGATCTGTTTCTGTGCTGTACGATTCTGATTCTGACTCTATAACATTTTTTAAATAATGATTGATCATGAACTGTTGCGATTTGCTTCTAAATCAAACTGAGACCAAACTACATCAGAGGATATTATGGTGGATGACCAAAAGCTGGGAGAGCTGGTAGCTTCATAGTTAGAAAACAGCAAGTGGAGGGATTGGGGTTGATACGCGACCATGTTGTAAAATTAGTTGTGTCACAGGGAAACTGATAAGTCATTAATAATTTTTGTTCCTTTTTACCTCTTGGAACTTGTAATTTATTAGTGAGCATTCTAAATGTAAGCTGGCAGGACAACTTGACTGTCTTCAATCCTCTCTGATGAAGGGTCTAAGCCCGAAGCGTCAGCTTTTGTGCTCCTGAGATGCTGCTTGGCCTGCTGTGTTCATCCAGCCTCACATTTTATTATCTTGGATTCTCCAGCATCTGCAGTTCCCATTATCTCTGTCTTCAATTCTTATTCTGTGGTGTTTTGGATGCTTCATGTGGCCCAGATGAATAGGTGCAGAAAGTATCATTAGTTGCAGAAATTTGAGCGCCTGGGTTTCTGAAGTGGAACTGGAATAACTTTGGCCCATTTATAAAGCTGAGAGCTGCATGGATAGCACTTGTAAGGAGGTGGGGCGACACAGCCAGATCACAAGGCAAGTGGAGTAGGAGCCTGAGGTCTGTGAAGCGCTAACTGGTTTTCTGTTTTAAGTAGTGGTGCGGGCAATGATTTGTCAGTGCATTAGTAACAGCCAAGTTTTTGGCAGCATGAGTGGATCAATTTGGCAGGGGTGGGGTGTCTAAGGAATTAGTACTGATAGGAAAAGAGGCATTTATGTGGCTTGAGATGGGCTGCAAGGACGTTCTATTGTCTTCCTGGTTCCAGAGTTAGGATTTCACAGAGCAGCTACTGATGTTATTTTAGGTGACAGTGAACAGCCAGTGGTCAGGGTCCATATTGGTGTCAATGACATGGTAGGAGAGGGATGAGATCCCGAAAGCACAGTTCACAGATCAAAGAAAAAGACTGAAAAACAGCATCCCTGAGGCAATAATCTCAGAATTACTCCCAGTGCCACATTCTAGTTTATTGAATAAGTGAACACATTTAGAAATGTGTAGCAGGAGGTTTCTAGATTTCGTGAAGATTCGGCCTGATTCTCGGGCAAGTGAGAGTCGGTCATACTACATGGAAACAGACCTTTGTTTTTAAGGTCCAACTCATCCACGCCAAGCAACAAGTTTCCCAAACCAAACTAATCCCGCTTGGCTGTTTATGGGCATATCCCTCTTAAACCTTTCCTATTTATTTATTCATTTATGCAAATGTCTTTTAAATGTTGTAACTGTACCTGAATGTACTGCTTCCTCTGGCAGTTCATTCCACATACAAACCACCCTCTGTGGAAAGGTTGCCTCCCTTTTAAGTCCACCACCCCCCCCCCCAGTTTTGAACTCCTCCACGCGGGTGGGGGGAAGTTGGGGACTGGGGAGACCCTTGCAATTCACTTATCTTGTGCCCTTCATGATTTTACAAAGATCTGTAATGTCACCCTTCAACCTCCTATGTTCCAGTTTAAAAAAAAGTCCCAGCCTTTTGTTTCATAGCACAAAGTCTCTAGTCCCAGCAACATTCTGTAAATCTGTATTCTCATTCTGTAAACTCCCCAGTTTATTCCTTCCTGTAGCAAGGCGACCAGAACTGTAATCAGGCCACCTTTGGAGTACTGTGTAATGTCCTGTATGACTCAACATGACGACCCAACTTCAACCCCTATGTGGCTCTGTTCTAAAACACTACCCAGACCCCTACATGAATTGTCTAAGTCCTGTCTTTTTTTATTAAAACAAATATGTCCCATTTATCCAAATTAAGCTCCTTCAGCCACTCAGCACACTGGCCCTGTTCATCACGAACCCTTTTATAATCTTAGATAACCACATTCACTTTCCCACCAACTTGGTGTCATCTGCAAATTTCATAACGATGCTTCCTAAATTCCTATCCTAATTGTTTATATTTTTAAACATTAATTTTTATGGGCATCGCTGAATGAGCCAGCATTAATTGTTCAGTCTCAATTACCCTTGAGAATAAATTAAACACAACAGCTGACCCAGCACGAGTCCCAGGAACACTGCTGGTCACAGGCCTCCATTCCAAAAAAAAATCCTCCACCAACACTGTCTCCTATCAGTTGGCAAGCTTTCCCTGAATCTCATGGGATCTAACTTTACTAGTCACTGTATGGTACGGAACCTTTGTCAAAGGCTGTACTAAAGTCTATGCAGACCAAGTCATTTCCCATGTGCTTAGCTGATTGCCCCTAATCAATCCTTGTCTGTCCAAATGCATGTATATCCCATCTCTAACAACGTACCCATCACTGACTTCAGAATCACCAGTCTAAAGATCCTAGGCTTCCTTTCCAGCCTTTTTTAAATAAAGGCACAGCATTAGCACCCACCGGTCCGCCAGCACTTCACTCCTGGCTGCAGATGATAAAGTGTGCAAGAAATATGGCGAACTTTAACAGGACTGAGATTTAAATCCTTGAGGGTACAAATTGGAGCAGGGGAGAGGTAAAATTGCCTTTTTGGAGGTTAGAAAGTTCAGAAAGGAGAAAACTAAGCTGGTTATGGGAAGTAGAAGGGCTGTAATAAAGAGGAGGGCAGTAAAATAAAATCAACATCAAATGGTCAAACTGGAACTATGCAGAATTCAAAGTGCACTGTGTTTGCAACATGGTGAATTGATAGTACAAATAGAAATTCACAGTTATGACTTTGACATGACGGAGACAGCGTCCAGGATGAACAAGGCAGGAACTGTAAAATCAGAAGGACATGCAATATGGAAAGGAAGGTGGAACAGAGCTGTTGATAAAGGATTGGATAGGCACATTAGAGAGAGAATCTTCAAGATGGAGAAGCTTGTTGGCTGACTGGAAAAACAGCAAGGTGCAGGAAATATTCAAAGGATTTGTTAATAGGCCATAAAAGTGTGATGTGTCCAGAATTGTTTTAGTCAGAAAATTAAAGGTGCACAGAATGATTGTATGCAGTGGATCACGAGTGACTTTGACCTAAATTTAAAACTGGGAAATCTAATTAGCATCAATGCCTTGTGTTTTGTTTTATTTTGCTCTATGAAACGACAAAGTATGTTTATTTTGAGGACTTGAATATAAAAGCAGGGATGTACTACTGAAGCTTTATAAGGCTCTGGTCAGGCCACATTTGGAGTATTGCGTGCAGTTTTGGGCCCCATACCTCAGGAAGGATATACTGGCCCTGGAGTGGGTTCAGAGGGATGAGGGGGAATCTAATTGAAATTTGTAGAATACTGAATGGCCTGGAGAGAGTGTATATTGGGAAGATGCTTCCATTGGTAGGAGATCCTATGAGCCCAGCACACAGCCTTAGAGTAAAGGGAAGACCTTTTTAGAATGGAAATAAGGAGAAACTTCTTCAGCCAGAGAGTGGTGAATCTATAGAATTCAGCGCCCCAGAAGGATTTGGAGGCCAGGTCATAGAGTACATTTAAGACTGAGATAGACAGGTTCTTTTTGATTATCAAGTGTTACGAGGAGAAAGCAGCAGAATGAGACTGAGGAACTTATCGGGCCTGACTGAGGGCAGAGCAGATGCAATGGGCAAAATGGCTGAATTTCTGCTCCCATGTCTTATGGTTGTAAAGTCAGCAGCCCTTTTCTCAGCTTCAAATACACAAATTCCTGGACCACAACTGTCCTAAACCCATTAGGAGATTAGTTCCAAGCCACCCCTCTCCTGATCAGATAACCAAGGCTGAAATTGACCAATTTTAATTAGTAAGGGAATAAAATCTTATGGGGAAAAGGCTGGTAAATGCAATTGAGGATCATTAGATCAAACATAATTTCATTGAAGGGCAGACCAGTCTCAATGGGCTGAATGGCCAACTTCTGCTCCTACATTTCATCGTCTTCTGGCCAGAAGACTGGCAAATGAACAGAAAACAAAATCGGAAAAAGGGACCTCACTTTCAGGTGCAAAGTAATTATTGGATTGCCGCAAGGATCAGTGAGGCCTTAATTACTACCTATATTAACAACATGGCTGAAGGCTTCACCTGTGTTCAAGCCAGATTTGATGACACAAAAAAATAGAAAAGCTAGTTGTGAGGATATACAAGTATGCAAAGGGAATCCAGATGGGTTACGTGGTTTGCCAGAAATGGGGCAGAAGGAGTATAAATGTGGGAAGTCATGGGTGATTCAATTTAACGCACAGATCAGGAAAGCAAACCAAATATAATTTAACATGAGAGTTTACAGAATACACACGTACAGGGGAATATGGGTGTGCTTGTCAGCAAATCACACAAATCTCAGCATGCAGGCACAGCAAGTCGTGAGCAAGGCAAACAAAACACTGATCTTCATTGCAGGGAAGAAGCAGCACTAAAAAGGGAAATCTTGCTACAATCTTAACAGGCTAATTGGCTGGACCAGAACAAGATGACTCTTCCTCACCTTTTTATCAAGGTTGTATAAATTTGAATTAGAAGCGGTTCAGAGAAGATTCTTTTGGCTGATTCTTGGGATCAAGGAGTTATTTATCACCTTCAAGATGGAGAAGCTTGTTGGCTGACTGGAAAAACAGCAAGGTGCAGGAAATATTCAAAGGATTTGTTAATAGGCCATAAAAGTGTGATGTGTCCAGAATTGTTTTAGTCAGAAAATTAAAGGTGCACAGAATGATTGTATGCAGTGGATCACGAGTGACTTTGACCTAAATTTAAAACTGGGAAATCTAATTAGCATCAATGCCTTGTGTTTTGTTTTATTTTGTCAATCAGCCCATCGTGTTTGCTCTACCATTCACTGAGATCACAGCTGTTCTGTTAATCAACAAAACCACTCTCCTGCCTTTTCCCCAAAACATTCAATTCCCTTTCTGATTTAAAAATCTATCCTAGCCTTCAAAACACTGACAGCGTTTACAACCCTTCATAGTAAAGATTTCTCCAAACTGACTGCACTCAAGAATTTATCCTTGTCTGTCTTTAGTCATACAATTTAATGCATTTTCTGATCCAACAGTAGCAACTTGATCCTCACACCTTCATTAATTCCTTTGTTTGGATTTAAGACCCCATTACCAGATTGAACCAAATAGTTTTTGAACATAATGGAAATTACACTTGAGTATGGTCATCCAAAAGGATGATTTGTCAATATTATTTATTCGCCTTGTCCGCTGCATGACATTTTATCTGATGTAGCTGTTCTGAAGTTGGTTCCTTAACATCGTGCTCCACAAACCATCTTGTGCACCTTCTGGGAAATCGTCCTTCATGGCTTTGATGCTCATTAGAGTTTTGGAACTCTGAAACCCTTCAGAAATGCTCTCTCATTCTGCTGATCTTTCTCTTTGAATTGTACATTTGAAAATACAGTACTCGAGAGCTGATGTCAAATGTTGAGAGCAAGTTTCATAAACTTGCCCAATGTTTAGAAAATTGGGTAGTGGAACTGAACTGATCATTTATACTATTGGGATTTTCAGCTTCTGACTGTGTGCTAGTGCATTGAAGTCTGTTGCAAGATAAAAGAATGTAAGAACTAGAACAGAAGTAAGCCACACATTCCCTAGAACTTGTTCTGTTATTTTAACAAAATTGTGGCTGATTCTCAACCTCATCTTCACTTTCTTGCCTAACCTTCCTATTAGTCCAAACATGTATCATCCTCTACCTTGAATATACTCCTAAGCATTCATAATCTTCTAGGGTCAAGAATTCCACAGATTTGCAATTCTTTTGCGTGAATTGATGTTTTCACATCTCAATCCAACATGGTCATTCCCTTTTTATTGTAAAAATGTGTGGTTCTTGACCCGCCAGCCATGGCAACAGCCTTTATTGCACGTACCTTGTTAAACCCACTCAAAATCTTGAATGTTTTAATAAAACAACCTCTAATTCCTGGAGACTCCTGAAAGTCAAGGCACAAATCACTCAATCTTTCAGGACAATTCCAACAGGGGGAAGAATTCAGGTGAACTAATGAGTACTATTCCAGATGGTAGAAGCAATGAAACAGTGAATGTTAGCTGGTTAGTGATCAGTTGTGTTGTGTAGCCGGCAACACTTAATTTGGATTCAACAAAATGCATGTGACTTCAGATAGTAATACCACATCCGTTTTTAAAAATAGAAAGTAACTAAATTCCACGTGAGAGTAAAACAAAGAAATGATATCGGTGGGGTTTCAATGCTTGGAACCCAGTTATTGACACTATATTCTTGACTGCGATGAGGGAACTAAATGTAATACCTCCAGGTTAGCAGGTGACACAAAACTGAGTGGGAGATGTGAAACAAACCAAAATATCCAGAAATTGCTGGAAAACCGAACAGGTATCTATGGAGAGAAAACAGATTCAGAGTTTTGAGTCCAGTGACCTTTCCTCAGAACTAAAAATAATTAGGTAAGGAGGATCAATGACACCTTGGTTTTGCTTGTACTCCAGTCACTGAGAGTAAACACGCTGGTGATGACTGAAGTGATTGAGGCAAGGCACTCATTTCAATCAATTTTTTTACCAAGACTGTAGCAGTTGGAAAGAGGTCCACCTTCTCAGGAAAATGAGAAATGGAAAACAATTGGTAAGTTTAGGACTGACACCTGCCTTATCAATGTGGCTGGGCTGGGGTGGTGTGGATCCAGACAAGCTATCTTGGGAAGATAAGGCAGCTAATTTGGACACTGCGTGTAATTTTGTTGTGCTCCAATTCAAACCGCCTCAGTTTATTCTGAAAGGTTTCTTTAATTTTTTTATTTTATTTTAATTCTTTTAATTTTTTACTCCAGCTCCAAGTGACGTTGCAAGATGTTGACTGTAATGGATTTCAACAATAATTAGAGTTGATTAAGGGGGCACCAGTGGATATGGTTTACTTGAACTTTCAGAAGGCTTTTGATAGGGTCCCACATAAGGGATAATGTAAAATGGAAGTATGTGGGAATTAGGGGTTGTATACTGACTTTGGGTAGAGAACTGGTCGGTGACAGGATGGAGTATGAACACACGGGTCATTTTCCAAGTATCAGTCAGTGACCAGTGGGGTACTGCAGGGATCAGTGCTTGGATCTCAGTTGTTCCAAGCATGTATTATTGATAGAGATTATTACTATTATTGTAAAGAATAACAGTAGTATTACTGAGTGAACTAATTGTAATCTCCAGGTGACACACAGTTGGGTGGAAGGGTGAACTGTGAGGAGGATGCAGAGGTGCTTCAGTGTGCTTTGGACAAGTGTATAAGCAAATGCACAGCAGATGAAGTATTACATGGAGAAATGAGATTACCCACTTTTTGGTAGCAAAAACAGGAAGGCAGGTTATTATCTGAGTGGGTGATAGATTATGAAAGGAACAGATGCAACAAGACCTGGGGGTCCTTGTACACCAGTTGCTGTTAGGTGTTAGCATGCAGGTGAGGAAGGAAAATGGTATATTGGCTGTCAATGAGAGAATTAGAGTATGGGAGCAGGAATGTCTCGCTGCAATTGTACAAGGCCTTGGTGAGACCACACCTGGACTATTGTATGCCAGTTTGGTCTCTTTGAGGAAGGACTGTCTGGCTATGGAGGGAATGCAACAAAGTTTTGCCACACTGATTCCTGTAATGGCAGGATGTGTGCAGAGAGTCTGGGATCACTTAGATCTACATTCACTGGAGTTCCAAGAATAGAACATAGAACATAGAACATAGAATAATACAGTGCAGAACAGGCCCTTTGGCCCTCAATGTTGCACCGACCTGTGAACTAATCTCAGCCCATCCCCCTACACTATCCCATCATTATCCACATGCTTATCCAAGGACTGTTTAAATGCCCCCAATGTGGCTGAGTTAACTACATTGGCAGGCAGGGCATTCCACGCCCTTACCACTCTCTGAGTAAAGAACCTGCTTCTGACATCTGTCTTAAATCTATCACCCCTCAATTTGTAGCTGTGTCCCCTTGTTCAAGCTGAAGTCATCATCCTCGGAAAAAGACTCTTACTGTCCACCCTATCTAATCCTCTGATTATCTTGAATGTCTCTATTAAATCCCCTCTTAGCCTCCTTCTCTCCAATGAGAACAGACCCACGTCCCTCATCGGGGATCTCATTGAAATCTAGAATATTCTGACAGACTGCACAAAGTAGATGCAGGAAGGAAGTTCCTGATGACTGGGGAGTCTAGAATCAGGGGTCACAATGCAAGAATATGGGGTAAACCATTTAGGACTGAGCTGAGGAGAAATATCTTCACCCAGAGAGTGATGAGCTTATGAAATTTTCTGCCACACCAAGTACTTGAGGTCAAACGTTTGCAAGAAGGAGATAGATGTAGTTCTTGGGGCTAAAATGTTATGGGGAGAAGAGAAACAGGATTGTGAGTTAGAAGGTTAGCCATGATCACACTGAATGGCAGAGTAGGCTTAAAGATCCAAATAGCCTATTCCTGTTCCTATTTTGTGTTTCTCGTTGACTCAACATGCTGTAAGAAAAATACCTGTTGCCATGTTCAGAAGTCAATGAAGGCAGTGTGTTTGAATTCACAAAGAGGACAAAATACTCTGAGCTCCACTGTTGCCAAGCTTCAGCATAATCACAGCAGTTAGGGAGACTTGCTCCCTTTTTTAATTGGCTTGATCACATGATAAACTGTTTGTTTTCCATCCCACCTCCAAAATATTGAATTACAAAAATTTCTTCCTTTTATGGATTATGTCTATATTCTTCATTCTATTATAATCCAGTTTGTTAAAGGACAGTTTGTGGCCATAGCAGAGGCAAACAAAGAGAAAATGTTTAAGAAAACTAGTAACATAATCCAGACAACACATATCTACAGCATGTGAATTTGAAAACTGGTTCACGCTTTAAATGAAAACTGTTACTAGAGTTCCAAACTCTCTCCAGACAAACACTCTACTTTTGTTTCAAGTTGTATTTCAGATGTTGCTACATTTTCTTTGTAAATTCTCATGTTGGCATATTAATTGAGAGCACTCGGTGCCAGATCCAGCTCTGAGGTCAGCATCACCTCCCTTCAGATGTTTTGTTTGTGGGATTTTAAGCATTTGTCATGTGAAGCACCCTTTTTCCCATTCTGATCTGATGATAACTAACACAAATCACGGCCAAGCCTTAATTGTTTTTGTTTGAGTCTAATTGCTGGCTTTTAGGAATTTATTGATTCAGCAAGTGAAAATCTGAATTCTATTTTTACTCTATTCCCATGCAGCACCTCTCCTCCCTAGATTTTATTTCCAATATTCACAAGATCTTAATTTTATAGTTTGGGTTTGAGGTGTTTTTAAAAATCGGGGCTTTTCTGGCATTCACTTGTAATGTGGCTCTTACAATGTGTGTGTACACAAATAATTGAGTCAGAAGTGTTTTCTACAGCTTCCGAATTAACTCAAGTGAATTCTTTTTGGCCGCATCCTTGTGCAGCCACATGTTGGAAGGTGTCACTTGTTGGCAGGGTCATGGTGCTGTGATAAGCTCTACTGCTTGAACAGGAACTGTAGGAAAGACTGAATACTCAAGTTTTCAGTCACTGGGAACAGCAGAGTCAGACTTTCTCTTGTCTTGCTTTGATCAATGTATCTTTTCATTTCAGTCCATATCCAGTTTTGTGCAGCAGCTGCTGGTTGATTACCAGATGAAATGCTTTAATTTCATTTCTCAATTAGTTAATAGTGTATTTTCCCCTCACCACTACAATTTGGGGGGGGGGGGGAATTGACATGTTTCAACTCACTCGAAAGGAGTCAGTCAACATTCATTTGCTGCACTTTGTTTCATAGAATCCCTACAGTGTGGAAACAGGCCCTTTAGCCCAACAAGTCCACACTCACCCTTGGAGAATCCCACCCAAACCCATTCCCGTATAACCCACCTAATCTACAAAACCATGAACACGATGGGCAATTTAACATGGCCAATGTACCTAGCCTGCACATCTTTGGGCTGTGGGAGGAAACTGGAGCACCTGGAGGAAACACGTGCACACGCGGGGAGAATGTGCAAACTCCATACCCACACCCAAACGCAGTTGCCCGAAAGTGGAATTGAACCCAGGACCCTGGCACTGTAAAGCAGCAATGTTAACCACTGAACCACCGTTTATGGTGGGGGTTGGAAAATCAACTGAAATATCTGTTACATTGCCACTACCCCATTTCTTGCGTAAGCTTCATGACTTGAAACCAATCCAAAGCTTACAAATCAAAATCTGACTTGCTTATTTCCCATCTAGAAATTCTTCCTCCCAAACACATAGGTAAATCAAAATCTTGCTTCACCCCTTCTCCCCACCCCACCCCAAACTCTGCAAACTTCTCTCACCGAATGTGCTTTTTTCAACAGTTGGCTTAAATAATACCTTATGCAATAAATCTCTTCCTTCATAAACAGACTCCAAGCCTCTAACAAATACCCAGTTCTTCTCCTGTTACTACAGTGCTTGCTTTTGTCATGGTCAACATATGCCTCAACTTCTTTTACAAAAAAGTCAAAGAATGAAAATGACCAAATGTTTGTGTGAAACAGTGAGCTTTAAGGAGTAGTAGTTACGGGGAAAATCATAGGGATCAAACATTGGAAGTCCAGCAGTCGATCGTGGGAAGAAGGGTGTCCAAATACATAAGCGGTCAGAATGGGAGTAGAAGTTCTGAAGGTTGTGGAAATGTTCATGTTGCTGTTTTCAATTCATTTATAGGATGTGTGCATCACTTGCAAAAATAGAAATCATGGCACACCACCAGTTGCTTTTGAATGTCGTGGTACACTAGCTCCTTGAATACAGCCATGAAGCTTACAAGGTGACTTCATCATCCAGTTAAGAGACAAGCATGCTGCAATAGTCTGGAGTCATGTATAGACAGAGATGCTTGAAAAGCCATTCATTGCAGCAGATTGGATTTTTGCAACCATATAGTAATTTTTCAGTCCTCATTACTGATGCTGGCTTTTTTATTTCTTGTATATTTAATTGTTGTAAAATTCTCTAGCCGCACTGGCAAAATTTCAACATTTGTCTCTTGGTCCTTAATTCAGGTCTCTGGATTTGTCATCCAGTCTGTCCTATACAACTTTTCTGATTCTCGGATGGGAGTAAGCCATGAGGAATTTTAACCTAAGGATGAGAACTTTAAATTGGAGCTGCATGGATCTGAGCCAGTCAAAGTCAAAGACAGCTGTTTGACTTCCAGTCGCAAGTTTTTAGGAGGTGGAGCTTTAGGATCCTGCTAGGGGAACATTGGAACTTGGTCAGTTTGCATGTAACAAATGCACTAATGAGAATTTTGACATTTCCCTGAGTTGAGAGAATCCTAGAGGCAGCTGATATTCTGTTGGTGGTCTTTGTGCTGGAGAGGATTTTGGCTTATCCACTTCAGATGAGACTTCAAAGTTTTCTCAGTCGTGTTTATTGACATAGTGGTAGGGAAGGACCATGCGAGTGGTGATAAAATTTTGTTATGGAGGTTGAAAACTATATGACATTAATTCCTCAGTATTCTTATCAAAGCCTTCAGATGATTTGAGAAATCTTGGGTGGGTAAGAAAGCCCAGTGGTGCTAAAAATGAGACCACCACCTTACTGGAATAGAGTTGAGGAAGGAACATGAGCTGGAATGGGCTATTTAGTACCTCGAGCCTACTTTGCTATTGTACTCCCTAATACAAAAACATTTAGACAAAAGACATTATAGCACATACTGAGTGTCAAAAGGAATCTATACATGATAAACAAAATTCCGAAGATCAAAAATCTTGGCTGCAAGATGGAAATCTTTTTTTTTGAGATAATAATGTGTAGAGCTGGATCAACACAGCAGGCCGAGCAGGAAATGTGACGTTTCAGGCCTAGACCCTCCTCCAAAAATGGGGGAGGGCAAGGGGATTCTGAAATAAATAGGGGGAGAGAGGGGGAGGTAGACAGATGGATAAAGGGGAAGATAGGTGGAGAGGAGCCGGACAGGCCAAAGAAATGGGGGTGAAGCCAGTAAAGTTGAGTGTTGGTGGGGAGTTAGGGGATAGGTCAGTCCAGGGAGGACAGACAGGTCGAGGGGCTGGGATGAGGCTCATCAGTCGGAGATGGTGGTGAGGCTTGAGGTGGGAGGAAGGACAGGTTAGGGAGGCAGGGCAAGCTGGGTTGGTTTAGGGATGCGTTAGGGAAAGGGAGATTTTGTAGCTTGTGAAGTCCATATTGATACCACTGGGCTGCAGAGTTCCCAAGCAAAATATGAGGTGCTGTTCCTGCAACCTTCAGGTGGCATCGTTACTGCACTGCAGGAGGCCCACGATGGACCTGTCGTCTGCGGAATGGGAAGGGCAGTTGTTTAATGCGAGCTGAGCGTAGGTATTCTGCAAAGCGGTCCCCAAGCCTCTGCTTGGTTTCCCCAATGTACAGAAGGCCACATCTGGAACATGTGCTTGATGTGGAAGGTCTTGGTGCCTGGCATGGGGGTGAGGGGGCAGGTGTAGCACTTCCTGCAGTTGCAGAGAAAAATGCCAGGTGTAGTGGGGTTGGAGGGGAGTGTGGAGCAGACAAGTGAGTCACGGAGAGATTGATCCCTCTGGAAAGCTGCTAAGGGTGGGGAAGGAAAAATGTCTTTGGGGTTGGATTGCAGATGGCGGCAGTGTCAGAGGATGATGCATTGGATCTGGAGGTTAGTGGGGTGGTACGTGAGGATGAGGGGTTTCTGTTTTGGCTGTTGTTGTGAGGAGGGGGTGTGAGGAATGAATTGCAGGAGACATGGTTGAGGGCATTGTCGACCACACTAGGGTGGAGTTGCTGTTCTTGAAAAACAAGGACATCTGAGATATTTGGGAGTGGAATGCCTCATCCTGGGAGCAGATGTGGCAGAGGTGAAGGAAGTGGGAATTGGGATGGCATTTTTGCAGGAAGGTGGGTGGGAGGAGGTGTATTACAGGTAGCTGTGGGAGTCAATGGGCTTGAAATGGATATCAATTTCCAGGTTTTTTCCATCTCTGGCAACCGAGGTCCAGGAAGTAGAGAGGGGTATCAGAGATGGTCCAGATGAACTTAAGGTTGGGGTGGAAGGTGTTGAAGTGGATGAACTGGTTGAGCTCCTCGTGGGAACACAATGTGGTGCCAATGCAGTCATCGATGTGACGGAGGAAGGGGTGAAGTTTAGGGCCGGTGTAACTACGAAAGAGGGATTGTTCCATGTAATCTACAAAGAGGCAGGCATTGAAAGAGAAGTTAAGGGTGAGGATGAGTTTGGCTAGGCGAATGAGGGTGTCGGTGGAGGGGGACTGGTTGGGCCTGCGGGACAGGAAGAAGCAGAGGGTCTTTGGGACATCTGCATGGGGAATGCAGGTGTATAGGGACTGGATGTCCATGGTAAAGATGAGGTTTGGGGACTGGGGAATCAGAAGTTTTGGAGGAGGTGGAAGGCATGGGTGGTGTCATGGATATAGGTGAGGAGTTGCTGGACCAAAGAGGAGAAAATGGAGTTGAAATAAATTGAGAAGTTCGGTGGGGCAGGAGCAGGCGGAGACAATGGGTTGACCAGGGTAGTCAGGTTTGTGGATTTTGGGAAAGAGGTAGAAGCAAGCGGTGAGAGGTTGGGGAACGTTGAGGTTGGATGCTGGGGGGTGGGAGGTCACCTGAAGTGATGAGATTGTGGATGGTTCCTACTAATTCTGAAGCTATTTTTTCCTCAAGACTTTCTGATTTTGTAATCCTGACGCATTGTTGTCTGCAGGGTGACAGTTAACCTTTAATTTGTTTCATCAAGTGAACCTCGACCTCTTGTTTTAGAATGATTATTTCATTCTCCCTGTCTTTCTTCCATATGGAGAGGGAGACACGTTTTCTTTCTGGATGTTTCTCAACTTACAGCTGTTTAACGCTGCAGCTCAACCGATCAGATGGCTGATGTCAGGCAGAATTTCCTTGACTTGGGACTCTTGATGCTACTTACACTTAAATTCTCCCTCTTGCTGCCTTGAAAGCCAGAATTGCATTGTACAAGTCAGAAATATGCAAGTTAATTTTCAAACTCTCCTGATTTTTCACTTTTAGCAGTCTAACTTCCATTTCAGTTTGACAGATCCAGAATGAAAATGTGGTCTTTCACTGGGTGATCTCTTAGGATATTAACTCTACATCCCTTTATCCGATTAATATCTAAGAATCTATCAATCTCTCTCTTGAGCATACTCTGAGCTTCCTCAGCCCTCTGATGGTACAGAATTTCAAGGCTGGACTCCAAAGAAATTCCATCTCATCTAAACTAAATGGTTTGCCTCTCATCTAATCATGTCTACCTGGTTCTAGACATAATTCCAACACCTTTCCACTCCAAAACTGGTCCCATCCTGTAAAAAATTTTGTATGTTTTTGATATATAATGAGCTAGAAAAGACACTGTTTGAATAGACTTCATAATTTTTTTGACCATCAAGTAAACACCTCTGTGGCCATGTAAGAATTTGGATACTTCGTTGAGATCACATCTCATCGATTAAACCTCCAGAGAATGCCAGCACTGTCTCCTTCATCTGTCTTCAGAACAGTCCCACAGTCTCAGTATTAATCCACAGAACATCTGCACACTCTGTACTGCAGGTACATTTGTCCTTTGGCAAAAGGACCATAACTGCACAGACTACTCTAAGGTAGCCTCATCAAGATTCCATATAAATGAAGCAAATCTTCCTGTTTCCTGCCTTAAAATCATCATGTTATGAAGGCCAGCATACCATTTTATTCCCAGTTACTTATTGCACCTGCATGTTTTCTTTCAGTGACCTATGAACCAAGACATGCTGATCCCTTGAGCCATGAATGCTTTTCCAACTCCCATGCATTTCGAGAACTACTCTACTCCCCTGACCAAAGTGAATAACCTCACACTCTATATTCCATTTGCCATGTTCTTGACCACAGATTCAGCATGTCTAAATCCTCCTGAAACCTCAATTTATCCTGTCACAGACATAATGGAGGTTGGTGATGTGCAACAATTGCCAAGTTACTTTTGATGTTGATTCTGAACAGTCGGGGTCCAAGCACTAATCCTTACAGTACTCCACCAGTAAAGACCTGATAAATATATAATGTTTATAGTCCTACTTTACTTTCTTTCTGTTAACCAATCGGTCGGTGGAGTTGTGGATAGTGACGAAGGATGTTGTAGGTTAGAGAGACATAGATAAGCTGCAGAGCTGGGCTGAGAGGTGGCAAATGGAGTTTAATGCGGACAAGTGTGAAGTATGCACTTTGGTAGGAGTAACCGGAATGCAAAGTACTGGGCTAATGGTAAGATTCTTAGCAGTGTAGATGAGCAGAGAAATCTCGGTGTCCATGTACACAGATCCTTGAAAGTTGCCACCCAGGTTGACAGGGCTGTTAAGAAGGCATACAGTGTTTTAGCTTTTATTAATAGAGGGATCGAGTTCCGGAACCAAGAGGTTATGCTGCAGCTGTACAAAACTCTGGTGCGGCCGCACTTGGAGTATTGCGTACAGTTCTGGTCACTGCATTATAAGGATGTGGAAGCTTTGGAAAGGGTGCAGAGGAGATTTACTAGGATGTTGCCTGGTATGGACGGAAGATCTTACGAGGAAAGGCTGAGGGACTTGAGGCTGTTTTCGTTAGAGAGAAGGTTGAGAGGTGACTTAATTGAGACATATAAAATAATCAGAGGGTTAGATAGGGTGGATAGGGAGAGCCTTTTTCCTAGGATGGTGACGGTGAGCACGAGGGGGCATAGCTTTAAATTGAGGGGTGAAAGATATAGGACAGATGTCAGAGGTAGTTTCTTTACTCGGAGAGTAGTAAGGGTATGGAACACTTTGCCTGCAACAGTAGTAGTTCGCCAACTTTAAGTACATTTTAAGTCGTCATTGGACAAGCATATGGACGTACATGGAATAGTGTAGGTTAGATGGGCTTCAGATTGGTATGGCAGGTCGGCACAACATCGAGGGCCGAAGGGCCTGTACTGTGCTGTAATGTTCTATGTTCTATGTTCTATATTACGAGGCAAGGCAAGGCAAGCTTCTTGGGGTGTTTCAGTTTTAACTATCAGAAAGATATAACCAATCCTTTGAAACAGATTGGGGCCTGAAGTCTGTGATCTGGCCAGTTTGTGTATGTATGGGATCTGACTGGATTTGGACAGATTTAAATAGTCTTGGGGATTAGTGTCTGAAAACTTTAAATAAAACTTAGGTGAGAAGTAGAAAATCTGTTTTATTTCTATTATTTGTGGTTGGTTAAATCAAAAGTGGGGGAAATAGCTCTTAACATTACTAAAGAGGTACTGGGGTTTGAAGATGCTTCCCGAATTTCCCAAGAAAGTTTAGAAAGACAGAGGAAGGTTATGCTTTTAGACTTAACAAACAGGCTGGAATTGTGTTTAACTTGGGTTAAGAGGAAAGCTGAAGTTGAAAAGGAGTTAGTCAAGCATTTTGATTTACCAGGAAACAGACAAGTTCAGCGGAATTAGAAAAAAAAATTGCAAGTAAGACAATTGGAGTTAGAAAGGAAAAAGGAGAGAGAAAAAAGAAAGAATGTTCAAGTTAGAAGAAATGAAATTGGAACTTGAAGCAAATCAGACTTCAAATGGCAGGAGGATAACTACAATATAGAAGTGAGAATGAGCAAACTCAAAGCCAACAGACTGATAAGGATATATACAAATATATCAAAACATTATCAACGTTACATAATGGATAAGCATATGGATGACGACGGGATAGTATAGGGGGAGGGGCTAAGATTAGTTCACAGGTCAGTGCAACATCGAGGGCTGAAGGGCCTGTTCTGCGCTGTATTGTTCTATGTTCTATTTGTTGAAAATGACATAGGAGCCTTTTTCATTTCCTTTGAGAAATTGGCTAAGGCAGATGAACTGGCCAGAGGATATCGGTAATATTAATTCAGATCAAGTTGGTAGGCAGGGTTAGTGAGTATTTGCAGCGTGGTCAGAGGAGTTGTCATGAGAATATGATGTAAAACAGGCTTTCTTGAGTGCCTACGAATTGGTACTAAAATCACAGGGACAACAATTCGAAAAATGTAAGAAAGAAGCCAGGTCAGCTTATGTCGAATTTGAAACAATTAAACAGCAACTTTGATAGATGGGTGATAACATTAAAGATAGAAAAGTCATACAAGGATCTTAGAGAGATTATTGTGCTGGAGGAGTTCAAAAACACACTTGCAGAAATGATAAGAACTCATGTTGATTAACAGAAAGTTAAAACAGTGAGTTGAACTGCAGAGTCGGCAGATGAATACACATTAATGCAAAATCGAAATCTAGCTTCTGACAGCAATTTCATTCCATGGGGGATAGAAATTGGGAAAAAGGGAGATCCTTAAATGAAAAACAACAAAATAGATCATACTGGGAACAGTTTACCACATGTGAATAAAGAAACCCAAGAGGGTGAAAAAGAGGCGAAAGGCCCCAGGTGTTTCCACTGTAATAGAGGGATCACACAAAGTAACAGTGCTGATGGATTAAGAGAGACAATGAGAAAAGTGATGTGGAAAAAGGGGCTAAACCAGTGGGATTTGTTGGGGCAGTGAAGGAAATCCCAAAAGACGACAAGCAGCTGTACAGAGTGCTCAGCCCGGTCTTGGGCTGTAAAATAAGATAGTCTCCAATCTCTTCAAAGACCTCACCTCTGTGGAAAAGGTTTAGTCAGGTAGAAAAGGGGAAGAATGTAAAGAAGTTATAATACTGACAGCAGGAGCTGGTCAGTCTCAAATAGTAAGTAATAATATTCGCACTCCTGAAATGTTACCTGACAGAGTGATATCTGTGGAATAAACTGAGGGAGATTTAGTGTTACCCTGTGTAAAGAAAGGCTGGAAAGTCTAACCAAGATTGGAAAAGTGAAAGTGAGAATGATTGAAATAGTATCAATTTCAGGAATACAATTTGTTCTTGGAAATTACCTAGCTGGATCAAAGGTGGGAGTGATGCCCCGTATAGTGCAGAAGCTAAAAGAAAACTGGGGAAACTGAAGAGTTGAAAGAAAATTACTCTGGACTTATTCCAGACTGTCTGGTGACAAGATCCCACAGTCATAAATTAAAGCAAGACAGAAAAACCAAAGAGCAAGATGAAGGAGTTGATGAAATGGTAAAGGAAAATCCAAAGCAGGTAGAGAATCAGGCAGAGGTGTTTAGTTCTGAAAGACAAATGGAGTTAAGACAAAAAAGATGAGACAGTAAAAGACTTATATCATAAAGCCAACTTGGAAGACGAATCAGAATATATTCCAGGATGTTATTACCTTATGGATAGAATCCTAAGGCAGAAATGGAAATCTTGGCAGTTTAGTGCAGAAAGGAAATGGGATGAAGTTTGCCAGATTGTGTTGCCGGTAGCGCAAAGGCAGGAAGTATTTTGGGTACCATGTGAATTATCCTTCTTGGAAGTCATCTAGGAGTGAGAAACACTAAGGCCAAGATACATAAGCATTTCTATTGGCTTGGACTACATACCGATGTGGTTGAATTTTGCCATACCTGTCATACATGTCAGATGGTGTGAAAGTAGCAGGCAGTAATAAAACCAGTGCCTTTGATGCCAATTCCCATGTTTGAAGAACCTTTCACATAGGTTATGATTGAATGTGTAAGTATGCTCCCTAACATCAAAATTGGAAACTAGTATTTGCTAACCATAATGGATGTGTCAACCAAATTTCTGTAGGCAATTCCATTGCGGAATGTCCAAGCAGAACAAGTTGTGGAAGAGTTGCTTGCTTTCTTTACCTGGTATGGACTACCCAGTGAGATTCATTCAGACCAAGGGTCCAATTTTATTGCCAAAATGTTTCAAACGGTTGTGGATATTTTCAGCAGTCAGCATTTTAAATCAAATGAGTACCATCCTGAAACCCAGGCAACATTGCATCAGACCCTGAAGACCATGCTGTGGGCTTATTGCCAGAATCACCCAAATGACTGGGATAGAGGTATGCCATTTATATTATGTGCGAGTAGAGATGCTCCAAATGAATTGACTCAGTTTACTCCATTTGAATTGATATTCGGACACAAAGTAAGAGGACTTTAAAATTAATTAAGGAAATGTTTATAGGTCTGAAGTCAGAGATATAACAGTTGAATTATGTGTCTGAGGTTAGAGACAGGTTAAACAGAGTCAGTGAATTTGCTAGACACCATTTGAAGATGGCACAGCATCTAATGAAGCAAGAAGCAGATACAAAATCTAAAATTTGTATGTTTGCACATGGGGATAAAGTATGTGTGTTGTTACCAGTGGTGGGAGATCCCTTCAAAGCAAGGTTTAGTGCTCCCTGTCAGATCGAGAATTAGTTAAGTCAGGTGAATTATCTGATAAAGATGCCAGAAAGAAAAAAAAAATCAGATACATCATGTGAACATCCTCAAAACTTACTATGACAGGGAAAGGGAACTAGAGAAACAGGCATTAGTTACTGCCCCACAGAGTCAGGAATCAAATCCGGATGGTTTGGTTTTTGATGTGCCTTGGGAAAACAATGAATCATGAAGAAGTCCTCAAAGAGTGGAAGAGGATAGTAAGCTAAGCTATCTGTCTAGGGAACAGAGAACTGAATTGAAAGGCTTGTTGCAGCACTATGACGACATATGCAGAAATAGAATGGGGAGGCCTAATATTATAGTACATTGATGTAGGGAAAGTTGTTCCCGTCAAACAACACTCCTACAGGCTTAATCCTCTCAAAGCAGCACAGGTATAGAAGGAAATAGAAGTGATGTTCCAAGAAGACATCATCAAACAGAGTCAACGCGAATGGGGTGTTGATTCCCAAACCTGATGGTATTCCATGATTCTGTGTAGACTATCAGAAGTCAATGCCATGACTAAATCAGAGTCATACTCTATTCCAAGGCTGGAGAACTGTGTGGAAAAAGTTGGACAAGCTACTTACATCACAAAGTTGCACTTAAACTTTGTCTATAGATGTTAAATTCTGTCTATGTCAAGGACTTAGTGATCTTTAGCCATTCATAGATAGATCACAATGAGCATTTGGCAGAGCTCTTTGAGAAATTGCAGAAGGCAAAGTTGGTCATAAATTTGGCAAAGACAGAATTCATGAAGGCGGAAGTGGCATTCTTGAGACACAAGATCAGACATGGAAGGATGACACTGAGGAATGTGAAAACGAAGGCCATCAAGGAATTTCCAAGACTGTCCTGAAGAAGGATGTGCTACAATTTTTGGGACTGAGTGGATTCTACAGTAAGTTTACACCAAACTTCAGTGCTGATGGATTTGCTTAAGAAAAACATGAAATATCAGTGGACAGAACAATGCCAGGAGGCATTTGAAAATTTAAAAGCAGTGTTAACCACTGCACCAGTTCTAGGCAAACTTTTCAAAATGCTTTAAAATCACAATTGACAAAAGTGATGGAGGGATTGCAGCTACGTTATTACAGGAGGATGATTGTGGAATTGAAAGGACAATTGGTTATTTTTCAAAGAAAATCCATATTCACCAGAGAAAATATTCAACCATTGAAAAGAAGTTATTGAGTTTGCAACTGGTCATGCAACATTTTAATGGTTATGCTGCAAACAATATGTTGGAAATGGTTGTGCATACTGATTGTAACCCTGTGACATTTTTGGAAAGATTTAAAGACAACAACACCAGACTGTTTTGTTGGAATCTTATGTTATAAGCATTTAATATACAGATTGTACAGATATGTTATCGTGGGTTAAAAGGAAAATACGTATTTAAAATAGACAATGTGTTCAATGTTAAATAGTATGAAATGTGTAACTGTAGATAAATGACCTATGTATCTAGTAACAATAATTTTAATATTTAGAAGAAATTAATGAAATCATCTTGTCATAATGCTGGTTCATTTTTTCTTATGGTGGGAACCTGTTGTGAAGTTGGTATGGTACTTTTGGTTTGGAAGGCAGGACTTTAGAGTTTGCTTGAAAAATGATAGAGGAGAAGAGTGTGTGGCCCCTTTAAAAAGCGTGATTTCTTTTTAAGCTTTGAGATAAAAAAAAACAAGCAGCAGCGGATCCAGAGTGTTCGTGGAATTAAAACATTATATCAAAAGTCTATACCTTCAGCAGGCAAAGCAGAATTTTTATCAAGAGAACAGGTTCTTGAACTTAGCCAATTAATTTGAATCAGACCACAGATACCAAAGCCCAATTAAATTTAAATCCGATGGTTCTGATAATTTCTTTCAATAGGATTGGTTTGAGGATAATTAATCATTAAGGATATAAAAGAAGAAGGCATTTGAAAATCAGGGTGAGAGCATACTGCCAACTATTAAAAGTATAGCTCTCAACAGCCATCAGCTCGAAAGAAAGAGAAAACCACTGGCTCTCATAGAAATCTTGAAGAACGATGGGCAGCACGGTGACTCAGTAGTTAGCAGTGCTTCTTCACAGTGCCAGGGACCCTTGGGCAACTGTCTGTGTGGAGTTTCCACATTCTCCCTGTATCTGCATGGGTTTTGGTTGGGTGCTCTGGTTTCTTCTCACAGCCCAAAGATGTGTTGCCTAGGTGTATTAGCCATGCTAAATTGCTCACAGTGTTCAGGGATGTGTAGATTTGTGTGTGTTAGCAATGGGAAATGCAGAGTTGCAGGGAAAGGGCAGGGGGCTGGAGCTGGGTCTGGTGGGATGCTTGTCAAAGGGTCAGTGTTGACTTGTTGGCTGAATCACCTGTTTCCACACTACAGGGCATCTGTGAATCTATGAATATTCTATGATCTCAGAGTAAGCACTATCGAAATAAAGATACTATAGCACTTTAGCTAACATTCCCGACACAAAAATTCAGCAGAGGATGGTATTCCTGACTGGAAGACAACAGGGAAGGCAAAGAATAGTCCAGAAGACTTATCCTGACTGTATTTTTGAGAGATTAAGCTTTTAAAAATTAATTTGGTTTATATAAATGGGAATTTTATTTATTAGAACAGCATACCATTAGAATTTTGTTTAATTTGGGAATAGCTACTAGTTAAGAGGCAATCATTCAGGTTTGTTAGTATTTATGTTAATGAGAACATAGAACATAGAACATAGAAAAGTACAGCACAGTACAGGCCCACAACGATGTTGTGCCGTGGAATAATCCTAATCCAAAAATAAAATAAGCTAACCTACATTCCCCTCAATTCACTGCTGTCCATGTGCATGTCCAGCAGTCGCTTAAATCTCACTAATGACTCTGCTTCCACGGCTACCACTGGTAAACTATTTCATGCGCTCACAACCCTCTGGGTGAAGAACCTCCCTCTGACGTCTCCTCTATACCTTCCTCCTAACACCTTAAAACTATGACCCCTCATGGCAGTCAATCCTGCCCTGGGGAAAAATCTCTGGCTATCGAGTGTATTTTTACTGTTAGAATTAGATAAATAGTTACTTTTTGATTGTAACATGAGTATCACGGATTTCTTTCATTTAACCACGCCATTATAACAGTTTGGAGGGTGAGGAGTTATATCAATTTTAACACTTTCTTTAACAGATTAGGAGTCAAGGCAAGTTACCCTGGGTGTTTCAGTTTTCATTATCAGAGAGGTGTAACCACTCCAACAATTGATAAGGTTTCTTACTGGCAAAACACAGCTTTTCTCACTGTGTTAGCATATAGTGTGATAGGGTTTCGTTACTAGTGTAACAGAGTTTTATTGCCCTGGTCATGGTGTATATTAATGGGGTTTACTATTGATGTAACAGAGCTTCATTACACCATGTTAAAGTGTAGATTGACAGGCTTAGTGCTGAAGTAACAAAGCCGCATTACATTATGTTAGAATTCAGATTCATTGGGTTAATTAGTGGTGTAACAGAGCTTTATTACACTGTATTAGAGTGTAGATTGTTTGGAATTATTGTAGGTGTAATAGGCCTCTACTGCGCTGAGCTGGAGCATTGATTGATAAGATTTTCAGCTGCTTTAAAGAGGGTTTTATTACATCATGTTAATGTAGTACATTGACAGCGATTATTACTGGTTTAATAGAGCTGTATTACACTTTGTTAGGGTGCAGAATGATAGGGTTTATTGCTGGTATAACAGAGTTTTGTTGCCCTGAGTTATGATGTACATTGATTGGGTTTACAACTGGTGTTACAAAGCTTTATTACACTGTGTAAGAACGTAAATTGATAGGGTTTACTACTGCTGTAGAAGAGTTTTATTACATCGAGATACAGTGTCAATTATTAAGGTAAATTATGGTAAATTAAAAGGAAAGAGCCCAAAAGAGAGAGACAGACAGTTGAATAGACAAACGAGTTGCTAATGATCAGGCTGGGAGGGTGAATAGTTGTTAATAGGGACTGTTAGTGACAAACAACAGGGGGTGTGTAATGGCAGGCTATGTGGTAACAAGGTGTGTGGGGTAGGGGATTGGAACGTGGCTGAGTTTAGGCCCTAAAATTATTAAACTCAATATTGAGTCCGGAGGGCAGTAGGATCCCCAAGCGGAAAATAAAGCGTTGTTCTTCCAGCTTGTGTTGGCCTTCACCGGAACACTGCTTCAAGCCAGAAACAGATGTTGGCCAGGGAGCAGGGTGCTGCATTGAAGTGGCAGGCAACAGGTAGTTCAGGGTCTTTTTTATGAGCAGAACGTAGATGTTCTGCGAAGTGGTTGCCAAGTCTATGCTTCATTTCCGCAATGTAGAGAGGACCACATCATGGGCAACAAATGCAGTAGACTAATTCTGAGAAGAATCCTCACCTACTGTCCCACCAGCATCCACATCCAGAAGATCATCAAACACCATTTCCACCACCTCCAGACACATATTCCCCTCCCCTCCCTTGTCTGCCTTCTGTGAGGACCGTTCCATCTGGGACACACAGGTCCACACCTCCTTCACCCCCAGCACCCCCCCACAGCCCTACGGCACCTTCCCATGACCAGTGAAGGTGCAACACCTACCTATTTACCTCTTCCCTCACCAGTATCCAAGGGCCCAAACAGACCTTCCAGGTGAAGCAACACTTCACCTGCACTTGCCAGAATCTAGTCTACTGCATTTGCTGCTCACAATGTGGTCTCCTCTACATTGGGGAAACAAAGTGTAGACTTGGCAACCGCTTCGCAGAACATCTATGTTCAGATTGTAAAAAAGACCCTGAACTACCTATTGTCTGCCACTTTAACACACCAGCCTTCTCCCTGGCCAACATCTGTGTCTCTGGCTTGCTGCAGTGTTCAAGGGAAGCCCAATGCAAGCTGGAGGGAGTTGCTAATTTCACATACACAGAAAACCCAACAGTTTCTTGCTCAACAACAAAATTATCCATACAAGTCCCACAATTTACATCATTTAGAACCTCAAGTAGTAATCAAAGTAGAGTTACAGCATAGAAAGAGACATTTTGGCCCATCATGTTGGTTCCAGCTTGTTAAAATGTTACCTAGTGCCAATCTCCTGCATTTTCCCCCTTGTACATTATTGGTCTCGGGACTGTTGCCAAAAAAAAGTGATGTAGGGTTGCAAATTCAAAATTCCTTGGAAGTGGAATTGCAGGTGGATAGGGAAGTGAAAGTGTTTCACATGCTTATCTTCATTGGTTAGTGCAGTGAGTACAGTATATCATGTTGCAAGACATTGGTTAGGCCACTTTTTGGCTACTGCATTAAATTCTGATCTCCCTGCTATAGGAAAGATGTTGTCAAACTTGGGAGGTTTCAGAGAAGATTTACAAAGATGTTGCTGGGATTGGAGGGTCTGAGCTACAGGGAGTGCTCAATAGGCTGGGGCTATTTTCTCTGGAGTATTGGAATCTGAGGGGTGACCTTTGTAGAAGTTCATAAAATCATGAGGGGTATGGATAAGGTGAATAGCCAAGCTATGTTTCCCACAGTAGGGGAGTCCAAACCTAGGGGGCATAGGTTTAAGGTGAGAGGGGAAAAGATTAATAGGACCTGAGGGGCAACTTTTTCACTCAGAAGATGGTACATGTATAGAACAGAGGGAGTAGTGGAGGCAGGTATAGTTACATTAAAAAGCCATCTGAATGGGTACACGAATAGCAGGTAGTTAGAGGGATATGGGACAAATACTGGCAAACATGACTTGATCAGTTTAGAATATCTGATCAGCATGGATGAGTTGGATGGAAGGATCTGTTCCCGTGCTGTATAATTCTATGACAGTAAACACCCTGTTGAATGCCTTAATTGTATTTGCCTCTAACACATTCTAGGAAGTGCACTCCATTACCCTCGCAGCTCATTAAGTGAAAAAGTTTATCTTCACCTAACCCTTGCATCATTTACCAAAAGCTTTAAATCTATGCCCTTTTATTGCTGTTCCTCCTAGGAGTCAGAATAGTTTCTCTTTATCTACTCTATCCAGCCTGCTCATGATTTTGAAAACCTCTCTATCAGATCTATTCTCAATCTTCTTGTCTGTTAGGAGAATGGTCTCCTTTCTTCAAAGAATCTTCATAACTGAAGTTTTTCCATTCCTGGAACTGTTCTTGTAGAGCTAACATCTTTTTTCCCAGGGTAGGGAAGTCTAAAACTAGAGGGCACAGGGTTAAGGTGAGCGGGGAGTATTTAAAAAGGACCCTCGCAGTGGGTGGTTTATATATCATATGAGCGTGTAGACGCGAAGTGGTGGAAGCAGACATGATTACAAAATTAAAAAGAATTCTGAATGGATATATAAACAGGAAGGGCTTAGACGAATATGGGCCAAATGCTGAAACATGGGACGAGATCAGTTCAGGATATCTGGTCGGCATGGATGAGTTGGACTGAAGGGTCTGTTTCCATGCTGTGTGACTCTATAACTCTGACTCTATTCTAATGCTAGCTATCCTGGAATCTCCCAGTATTTCATGGAACCTGCTACTCCTCTCTGATATTAACTCCTGAAACCAAACCCTCTCCAAACGCACTAACGAAATGCTGCAAGAAACTTAGTCTCAGCTATAAGAAATAATGGGAACTGCAGATGCTGGAGAAGCCAAGATAACAAAGTGTGAAGCTGGATGAACACAGCAGGCCAAGCAGCATCTCAAGAGCACAAAAGCTGGTGTTTCGGGCCTAAACCCTTCATCAGAGAGAACCCTCTGATGAAGGGTCTAGGCCCGAAACGTCAGCTTTTGTGCTCCTGAGATGCTGCTTGGCCTGTGTTCATCCAGCTTCACACTTGTGTTATCTTAGTCTCAGCTATGTTCAGGTACAAACAGTCTAACATGAATGGCTGCTATCTGCCCAAGAATGAGTCACAGTGACTGAGCAGTCAGGAGGAAAGTGAATGTAGCATCTAGGGTGAACTCACTTTGGAGGACATTTGGGGGTGGGGTCAGACTGAATATTGTTGGGGTGATGGTATTGGAAATGTCATTTCAGGTCAGGGGCTTGTCGAATCTGACAAACTAAGGGAGTTATCAGGGCGTGGCAGGAATGAGAGATGGAAAGTAGACGGGGTGTAATTGAGTCAGGTTGTTAGGGTGAAAGGAGGTGGTGGAATGATGTTTGGTTGGAGAGCGATTGATTGTGGTGTACGGATAGGGACATATAGGTGGGAAGAGAAAAATGTGGGATTGAGATCTAGGTCTGTTTAATATTTACCCAGGAGTTAGAGTGGGTTTGTATTCTCTAACTTTCCTGGATAAATACTGAGCTCAAGTGAGTCTATCTTGTTAATTTGAACCCTCAGAAGTTTTCAGTGTAATAAGGGATTTTTCAGAAGCTTCTAGTTGCAGGAGAGTTGTCCATTGGAAATTTCAAAATCCTTGGAAATTCCCATGGAATCTAGGTTAGGTTTCTGCACAGTCACTGTGCACACCCCCAATCTATCCTGCTGCAACACCTTTCTGGCCAGTGGGCTGTCTGGGCCTCTTTACAGAGGACGAAATGCAGAGACGATACCTAGGCCTATGTACTGGATTTTAGAAGAATGAGAGGTGATCGTATTGAAAGTGATACAAATGGTGCAACATGACTGAACCAGCTCCCATCTTTTGAATCTTCTCAGATTGTTGCAAAATCGTTATGGGGCAGGAGGCCATTTGATCTATTGTGCCTGCCAAATCAGCTGGCTGTCCAATTGAACATCATGACTTAGTTCAATTTTCCTGCCTTTATCCCCTCATATCAATACAGACTATTTCCATCCAAATATTCATCCAACGACCTCTTCAGTACCTCAACTGAACCTGCTTCCTTCACATTTCTAGGTAGTCATTTCATACCCTCACTGTGTCAAGAAGTTCTTTTCTCACTTCACATCTACCGATAACCTGGAGCTCCAGTTTCTGTAGCTGGGAGCACTTTCTGCACAAGTGGTCATCTAGGATAACAAGGTGTAGAGCTGGATGAACACACCAGGTCAAGCCGCATCATAGGAGCAGGAAAGGTGGCGTTTCAGGCCTAGACCCTTCTTGAGTGAAGACAGTTTTAGTATGGAATGGCAAAATGCGTCTGCGCAGGGTTGGAGGGGTTAAGGGCTTGTTTTTGTGCAGTATTGTTCTTTGTTCTCTTTCTACAATACAGCTCAGGTCAGGATAACTGATAAGCTCCAGCGTATAATGTTCAGTAATGCATCCACTATTTCTAAGGCCACTTCCTTGTGTACTATGGGACGTAGAATGTAGGACTCTGAAGATTCATTGTCCATTAACCCTAACAGTTTCCTGAGCACATTTTCCTGAAAAGTCCTGATTTTCTTCAGCTCCTCCCATTCACTAGCCACTTTTCCTGTTTTGTTTTTGTGCCAGACTAAATGTTTACGAGTGCCTGTCCACCATCCTATTTATACATTAAAGTGATACTTCCCAGTTTACCAGAGCAAGTTCGTCCCTTAGACCATTATAAGTTTCATAGTTTTTAAAAGGCACTTGTCCAGAGAAGAAGGCCCTCAAGTATTTGATTTTAAAGGGCAATCTAGGATTTGATTTAAAAAGTGATAAGGCATGGCAGCAGAGTACAAGGCTGTGGTGTGCTCTTCCTCCTTTTTGAAGAATTTTGGGCAATGCCCAGGATGATAATGAGTGCAGGACCTGTTTTCCAGAAGCTTGTGATTTGGAACTGGAGTAGTCACTGCGCACGCTATCGAGCATCTACAAGACCAAGAGTCTTATGGATAGCATGTGCAGAGAAATGATCACTGCAGAGTAAAACTCCACAAGCAGAGAGGGAACAGATGAGCACCATGTAGAGTAGGAGAACTAGGCAGGTATTGCAGGAGTACCCTGTAGATATAAAAACATAGAAGACAGGACCAGGAGGAAATCATTCAGCCATTCGAGCCTGCTCCATCATTCATCGCGATCATTACAGATCATCCAACTCAGTATCCCGATCCTGCTTTTCCCAATAACCCGTCATTTGCTCCAAGCGTTATATCAACCATCTCTTGAATACATTGAGTGCTTTGGCATCAACGACTTCCTGTGATAATGAATTCCACAGACTCACTCCTCTTTGGGTGTAGAAATGTCTCCTCATCTCCATCCTAAATGGTCAACCTGAATCCTTAGACTGTGACCCCTGGTTCTGGATGGTCCCATCATCAGGGACATCCTCCCTGCATCTACTCTGTCTAGTTCTGTTAGAACTTTATAAGTCTCTATGAGAACTAGCCCACTCATTTGTCTGAACTGTAGCAAAAACAAACCTAACCTAGTCAAGGGAGATAAGAAGGTGTCGAGCTGGGTGAACACAGCAGGCCAAGCAGCAGAGGAGCAGGAAAGCTAACATTTTGGGTCTGGACCCTTCTTCAGAAATGGGGAAGGGGAAGGGAATGGGAATTATGAAATAAATAGAGAGAGGGGGAGGTGGATGGAAGATGGATAAAAGGAGCAGATAGGTGGAGAGGAGATGGACAGGTCAATGAGGCGGGGATGTGGCTGGAAGGTAGGACATGGGGGTGGGGGTTGAGGTGGGAGGAGTGGATATATGAGAGAAAGGACGGACAGGTTAGGGAGGCAGGGACGAGTTGGACTGGTTTTGGGATGCGGTCAGGGGCGGGGAGATTTTGTAGCTTGTGAAGTCCACATTGATACCATTAGGCTGCAGGGTTCCCAAGTGAAATATGAGTTACTGTTCCTGCAACCTTTGGGTGGCATCGTTGTGGCTAACAGTCAGTCAATCTCTCCTCATCCCTAGAATCAGCCTGGTAAACCTTCACTGCAGTCTCTTAACAGCAAGAGCATCCTTCCGGAGAAAAGGAGACCAAAACTGCACACAATATTCTAGGCATGGCCTCACCAAGGCCCTATGTAACTGTTATAACACGTCCCTGCTCCTGTACTTGAAACCTCTTGCAATGAAGGCCAACATACAATTTGCCTTCTTTAGCACCTGCTGCACATGCATGCTTATCTTCAGCAATGGGTATCCTTCTGTAACAAGCTCCTCCTGCACACTCCCCTCTCCCAATTTAAAGTCATTCAGGTAGTAATTAGCCTTCTTGTTTTGCTTCCAAAGTGAATAACCTCACATTTATCCAAATTATACTGCATCTGCCATTGATTTGGCCACTTTCCCAAACTGTCCAGATCATGTTTAAGGATCTCTGCATCCTCATCACAGTTCATCCCCCTCATCCAACTTGATGTCATCTGCAAACTTTGAGATGTTACATTTTGTTCCCTCATCCAAATCATTCGTGTGTATTGTGAATAGCTGGGGTCCCAGCACTGATCCCTGTGGCACCCTACCAGCTACTGTCTGCAAATTTGAAAAGCACCCAATGATTTCTACTCGTTTCCTCTCTACCAGCCGGTTTTCTGTCCACCTTGCCCCAGTCCATTGTGCTTTAAATTTGCACAATAATCTCTTCTGCAGGACTTTTCTTTCTATTCATTTTGAGAGATGTGGGCACGAGTGGCTGGCCAGCCAGCATTTCTTGCTGATCCCTAATTGCCCTTGAAGTGGTGGTGAGCTGCCTCCTTGAACCGCTGCATTGTTCCTGCTGTGTGTTGACTCACAATGCTATTATTAGGGAGGGAATTCCAGGATTTTGACCCAGCGACAGTGAAGAACTGGTGCTATATTTCCAGGTCAGGATGATGCGTGACTTGGAGCTGGTGGTGTCCCCATATATCTGCTGCCCTTGTCCTTCTAGACAGAAGTGGTCCTGGGTTTGGAAGGTGCTGTCTGAGGATCTTTGGTGAATTTCTGCAGAGCGTCTTGTAGATAGTACACACTGCTGCTACTGAACGTCAGTGTTGGAAGTAGTGAATGTTTGTGGATGTATGGATGTAGTGCCAATCAACCAGGCTGCTTTGTCCTGGATGGTGTCAAGCTTCTTGACTGTTGTTGGGGCTGCAGTCATCCAGGCAAGGATTGGTATCTGGAATGCTGGGGACCGCTGGAGGAGGCTGAGATGAATCAACCACTCGGCACTTCTGGCTGAAAATTGCTGCAACTGCTTCAGCCTGATCTTTTGCGCTGATGTGCTGGGCTCTTCCATCATTGAGGCTGGGGACATTTGTGGAGCCTCTTCCTCCAGTGAGTTGTTTAATCATCCACCACCATTCATGAATGGATGTGACAGGACTGCAGAGATCTGATCCATTGGTTATGGGATAGCTCAGGTGTGTCTATCACTTGCTGTTTGGCGTGCAGGTAGTCCTGCTTGGTGGCTTCACCAGGTTGATACTTCATCTTCAGGTATGCCTGGTGCTGCTCCTGGCATGCCCTCCATTGAACCAGGGTTGATCCCCTGGCTTGTTGGTAATGTTTGAGTGGGGGATATGCCAGGCCATGAGGTTACAGATTGTGCAGGAGTACAATTCTGCTACTGTTGATGGCCCACAGTGCCTCATGAATGCCCAATCTTGAGATGCCTGATCTGTGCGAAGCCTGTTCCATTTAGCACGGTGATAGTGCTATACAACACGATGGAGGTTGTTCTCAAAGTGAAAGTGGGACTTCGTCTCCACAAGGGCTGTGCAACGGTCACTTATCAATCCTGTCATGGACTGACGCAACCGCAGCTTGCAGATTAGTAAGATGAGGTCAAGTATGTTTTTCCCTCTTATTGGTTCCCTCACCACTTGTCGCAGGCCCAGTGGACATTGAAATCCCCCACCCAGAGTACATTTTGTGCCCTTGCCATCCTCAGTGCTTCCTCTAAGTGTTGTTCAACATTGAGGAATACTGATTCATCAACTTGAAGCCATGAGGCTTCATGGGGTCCGGTGTCAATGCTGAGGACTCCTAGAGCAACACCCTCCCTACTGTATACCACTGTGCCACACCCACTGCTGGGGTGACAGGACATATCCCGGGATCGTGATGGTGGTGTCTGGGACATAGTCATACTCAGAATGATACCTTACAGACAATGTCAGGCTGAGACAGATAGTAGGAAATGCCGATGCTGGAGAATCTGAGATAACAAGGTGTAGAGCTGGATGAACACAGCAGGCCAAGCAGCAGAGGAGCAGGAAAGCTGACGTTTTGGGTCTGGAACCTGTCAGGCTGTTGCTTGACTAGTTTGAGAGACAGCTCTCCCAGTTTTGGCACTAACCCCCAGATGTTAGTGAGGAGGCCAGGGCTGTTTCAGCCATTGTCTTTTCCGATGCCTGGGTCAATGTCAGGTAATCCATCCAGTCTCATTTCTTTGAGTCTTTGCAGCAATTGGTACAACTTAGTGGCTTGCTAGTCCATTTCAGAGGGCAGGTGAGAGTCAGTCGCATTGCTGTGGGTTTGGAGTCACATGTAGGCCAGACTTTTTTTTGAATTCCAATTCCACTATCTGCCATGGTTGGATTTGAACCCGAGTCCCCAGAACATCAGCTGGGTTTCTGGATTAATAGTCCACAGATAATACCACTAGGCCATCACCTAGATGATCAGAGGATTAGATAAGGTGGACAGTCACGGACTTTTTCCTAGGATGATGACGTCAGCTTGTACGAGGGGGCATAGCTACAAATTAAGGGATGATAGATTTAAGATAGATGTCAGAGGCAGGTTCTTTACTCAGAGTGGTAAGGGCGTAGAAAGCCCTGCCTGCCAATGTAGTTAACTCAGCCACATTAGGGGGATTTAAACAGTCCTTGGATCAGCATAGGGATGAGGATGGGATAGTGTAGTGGGATGGGCTTAGATTAGTTCACAGGTCGGCGCAACATTGAGGGCCAAAGGGCCTGTTCTGCACGGTATTGTTCTATGTTCTATGCTTTCTAAATGCTCCGCTATAAAGTCCTTGATAATGGATTCAAGAATTTGCCCTAACTACCAACATTATGGACAAGTAAGCTTAATTCCCCGTTTTCTCTCTACCTCCCTTCTTGAATATTAGCTACCTTCCACATCTGCGGAGACTGTTCCAGAATCTACAGAATCCTGGAAGATGACCAACAATGCATCCACTATTTCTAGTACCACTTCCTTAAGGACTCTCGATTTAGATTATCAGGCCCTGGGAATTTATTTGCCTTTAATCCTATCAATTTTCCCAGCAACATTTCTGCTGATCTCCCTCAATTCTTCCCTCTCACCGAATCTTGCATTTGCCAACATTTCTGGTATCTGATTTGTGTACTGTTTTGTGAAGACAGAACCAAAGTACGTATTCAGTTGCTCAGCCTTTTCTTTG
This sequence comes from Stegostoma tigrinum, assembly GCF_030684315.1. Taxonomy (NCBI): domain Eukaryota; kingdom Metazoa; phylum Chordata; class Chondrichthyes; order Orectolobiformes; family Stegostomatidae; genus Stegostoma; species Stegostoma tigrinum. The sequence continues at coordinate 46,095,278 of NC_081359.1, forward strand.
TCCCCTATTATACATTCTTCCGTTTCTATCTGTAGGGGACAGACATTTGTCTTCACCAATCTCCTTCTCTTCACATACCTATAGAAACACTTTGTGACAAGTCTTTATGTTCCCTGCAAAGCTTACTGTCGTATTGTATTTTCCCCTTGTTAAAATCAATCCCTTGGTCCTTCATTGCTGAGTTCTTAACTGCTCCCAATCCTCAGACATTTTTTTGGCCAATCTGTATGCTTCTTCCTTGGATCGGATACTATCACTAATTTCCTTTGTAAATCATGGATTGGCCCTCTTACCCATTTTGCTTTTGTGCAAGACAGGATTAAACAGTTGTTGCAGCTCCCCCCGTGTTCCTTAAATGTTTGCCATTGCCAATCCACTGTCAGCCCTTTAACTAATTCTCCCCAATCTGTCAACACCAACGTGCGCCTCATATCTTCATAGTTTCCTTTATTAAGATTAGGCACCCTAGTCTCCAAAACAACTACCTCACTCTGCCCTAATATAATAGAATTTTTTTTAAATCAAGGTGTTGCTCATTCCCAAAAAAGTTCTTGCACAGCCAGATTGGCAATCATTCCCTTCTCATTACATAGGACCCAATTTACAGCAGAATACAGATACAGCAGAATATAGATAGACTGGAGAGTTGGGCAGATAAATGGCAGATGGGAGTTCAATCCGGGCTAATGCGAGGTGATGCATTTTGGAAGATCAAATTCGAGGGCGAACTGTACAGTAAATGGAAAAGTCCTAGGGAAAATTGATGAACAGAGAGATCTGGATGTTCAGGCCCATTGTTCCCTGAAGGTGACAACGCAGGTCAATAGGGTGGTCAAGGCAGCATATGGCATGCTTTCCTTCATTAGTCAGGGTATTAAGTACAAGAGTTGGCAGGTCATGTTACGGTTGATTAGGACTTTCGTTCGACCGCATTTGGAATACTGCGTACAGTTCTGGTCGCCACATTACCAAAAGGATGTGAATGCTTTGGAGAGGGTGCAGAGGAGGTTCACCAGGATGTTTCCTGGCATGGAGGGTGCTAGCTATAAGGAGAGGTTGAGTAGATTAGGATTGTTTACATTAGAAAGATGGAGGTGGGGGAGGTGGGAGAAAACCTGATTGAGGTCTACAAAATCATGAGGGGTATAGACAGGGTGGATAGCAAGAAGCTTTCTCCCCCAGAGTGGAGGACTCAAATACTAGGGGTCATGATTTCACAGTGACAGGGGAAAAGTGTAAGGGAGATATGCGTGGAAAGTTCTTTACGCAGAGGTTGGTGGGTGCCTGGAATGAGTAGCCAGCGGAGGTGGCAGTCAGTTCAGACGTATCTAGACAGATACATGAATGGGCAGGGAGCAGAGGGATACAGATCCTTGGAAGATGGACAACAGGTTTAGACAGAGGATCTGGATCAGCGCAGGCTTGGAGGGCTGAAGGGCCTGTTCCTGTGGTGTAATTTTTTGTTCTGTGATCCCAGCTGATGATCTCAAATTGTTTTCCAGTGTAACTCCTAACATATTTCAGATTATTTAATAAATGATTTCCAAAGCAGAATCATATCTAATGGGCTGGATATGCTTTTCAGGGGCTCACAAGCACAGGATGGCCGAGTTTGGTCAGCCTGCTGCCAGTAGATAATGGTCAAATGGGCATGCTATGTGATATGTCCACCAGTTGTCAGGATGTCAAACCTACATATCTGGCATCTCACTAGCACCGAAACTGATGTCATGTTATTTGTTTATGAATCACTTGGACTTGTGTAAAGTGGTAACCTGCCTAGTGATGTACGTGGTAGAATCTGTTCTTAAGATTCACTACACCTAATATATGTGGGTTACTCAAACATACAAAAAAGTGACCCTTTTACCTCCTATTTATCTTTGACTGAATCTGCACAGCATGAACTGGCTGCGCAAAACTGTTGCAATGGTGTCTAAATGAATTTTTCAAATCCATACTGAAAAATTCCTTCATGTTTACTAAAATCATAAAAGCTACATATTGACTGCAATACCATGCCCATGTGCTCTTTCAACGTTGCCAGCTTATTGAAGGGTATACCGCTCAAATAAGCCATTGAAATTTAAACATACTACTTGTGTCTATTCCAGCATTCAACAAACTTATGAAAATCAGCAACTTATGCAGTTACTTCAGTTCCAACACATGGTATCACCAAATATTGTCTGAGTCAAACTCTTGTTAACATCTTTGTTGGTAATCAGCTTTGATGACATGGTAACTAGTGCAATTCCTTGTGCATATTTTCAACATGCAGATAACATGTTTGCAATATTTGAATCCGCATTCAAGAATTTCCTCACATAACTTCATGATTGCCATCATTTGCTCAAACTTGTAACAGAAATGGTGTACTTGACATATCCATTGAGAAATCAGCCTAATTGGTTCTAAAATCACATTTACTGAAGGCCTAAATTCACTGGTCAGTATGCATGTTAGGATTCCAACAGTCCCACAAGATCAATCTTGTTGGCAACAGTAAGAATTGCTATCAATCTACCCTCTCATATAATGTAATAAAGCTCTGTTACACCAGTAATATACTTTATCAATCTATGCTGCAACACAGGGTAATGAAGCTTATACCAATAATATATCCTACTGATCTACACTCTAATAGTGTGATAAAGCTCTGTCACACCTGCAATAAATGCAATTAATCGACTGTGTAATATGATGTAACAAAGCTCTGTTACACCAGCAATAAACTCTATACTCAAGCTCTAATAATCACTATCAATCGACACTCTAATAGTGTGATAATGCTGTGTTACGCTGGTAATGACCCCAAATCAATCTAAACTATAACACAGTTTAATAACTTTGGTACACCAGTAATACACCATATCATACTACACTCTAACAGTGTAATAAAACTCTGCTACACCAGAAATAAACCTTATCTTTCCACACTCTAACTAAGTGTGATAAAGCTCCGATATTACCAGTAATAATTCCAATCAATCTACTCTGTAACACAGTGTAATTAAGCCAGTAATTTACCTACTTAATCTACACTGTAGTATAGTGTAATAACGCTCTGCTACAGCAGTAGTTAACCATATCATTCTGCATGCTATCGCAGTGTAATGAAGCTCTGTTAGTTCAGTTTTTATGCCCTGACATTTTCCTAGCTACCATCAGTTCTGAGGATGAATCGCCAGACAATATTAACTCTGATTGCTCTTCTCAGATGCTGCCAGACCTGCTGAGCTTTTACAGTAACTTCTGTTTTTGTTTCTATCAATCTACACTCTAATTCAGCGTAATAAAACTCTGTTGCACCATTATTAAACTCTATGAATCCACGCTCTAAACACGGTGTAATAAAGCTCTGTTACACCAAGAATAATCATGATAATTCCTTTCTCTCTCTCTCTCTCCCACCTACCCCAAGGTCCCACCCCCAACCCATCCTTAATAAAAACCAGAAAAACTGCAGATGCTGTAAATCAGGAACAAAAACAAAGTTGCTGGAAAAGCTTAGCAGGTTTGGCAGCACCTGTGCAGGAGAAAACAGACTTAACGTTTCTGGTCCAGTGACCCTTCCTCAGAGGAAAAGGAAGGGTCACCGGACCCAAAATGTTAACTGTTTTCTCCTCCACAGAAGCTTCCAGACCTGCTGAGCTTTTCCAGCAACTTTGTTTTTGTTCTCAACCCATCCTTCTTCCCCTTCCCGATCCATTCACCAACTGTCCCCCTCTCCCCACCCATTCCCCTTCACCCCACCCATTCCCCCTCACCAACCATGTCTGTTCCCCGACCAGTCTTTCTCTCCCTTTCACCCTCCCCACCTGTCCTACCGTCACCCTCACCCTCTCCACCCTCATTTTTATTGGACATGTGTTGGTGCCAATGGTATACAGTTGTGAACAAAGTCAAAAGTCACATGATACCAGGTTATAGTCCAACAGGTTTCTTTGAAATCAGAAGCTTTCAGAGTGCTGCTCCTTCATCAGGTGAAAGTTTAAATTTGATTTCAAATAAACCTGTTGGTTTATAACCTGGTGTCGTGTGACTTCTGACTTCATTGAACATTTATTCTTGATGTCTATAGAGGGGCACAGTGGCTTATAAGTCTATAAATCTAACGTGTTGCAGTTTCAGGTCTAGTCTTTACAAAGAACTTAGCTTTGGTGCAGCAGCTGTTACTAGGCAAGGATCAACACAGTAACAGGACATCTACAGGAATCTGTTGACATCATAACTTCAAAATGGGAGAAAGGCTCCAGACTGGTGAGTACTGGGCTCCTAACCGTTACTAATTAACCCGTTCTTGTCTTACAGATTTAAAGCAGTAGAAACTTAGAACATAGAACAGTGCATCATGGTACAGGCCCTTCAGCCCACAATGTTGTAGTGACCTATTATCCTACCACGATCAATCTATCCTACATACCCTACATTTTACTATCATCCATGTGCCTATCCAAGAGTTGCTTAAAAGTCTCTAAAGTATCTGACTTCACGACCACTGCCAGCAGCGCATTCCACACATCCACCTCTCTGTGAAAAGAACCTACCACTGACATCTGCCCTATACTTTCCTCCAATCAACTTAACATTATGCCCCCTTGTAATAGTTATTTAATCAGAATCCCTACAGTGTGGCAACAGGCCCTTGGCCCCAACCAGTCCACATCGACCCTTTGAGCGGCCCACCCAGACCCAAATGCCTAATCTACACATCCCTGAACACTATGAGCAATTTAGCATAGCCAAACCACCTAGCCTACACACCTTTGGACTGTGGGAGGAAACCGGAGCACCTGGAGAATGGCTGTGTGGAGTTTGCACACAGTCACCTGAGGGCGGAATCAAACCCGGGTCCCTGGTGCTGTGAGGCAGCAGTGCGAACCACTGAGCTTTCTGCCCTGGGAAAAAATGTTTTCCTGTTTTATGACTGTAAAACTTTATGAAAAATTGCGTTAATAAGCAGTTTTTTAAAGTGATTTGAACCAGTAGCAATGATATAAAAACAAAGAAGCTAGCACTGAGTGCACGGCCGCTCTAACTCAAAGTCAACGTTCTCCTGACATTTGTGCTAAATGCTTCAACTTCACAGTTTGAGATGTCATCACAATTGGTTGACTGAATTACAGCTTGTAGCTATTTATACAAATATCATAACATGTCATGTACAAACACAACACTCAATGGCTCAGGTTTATCCAATGAGTAACTGGGCTATTCAAACTAGTTTCATCCAAAGTACAAAAGGAGAACAACACTTCAAATATGCATGAAGATCAGTCAAATTGCTGTTGAAAATTCCTGGGTATCAAAAAAGAACAGATTGAAAACGCAGATAAATGCTCCTCCCAGCTCGGTGACCTGATAACACTCATTATCAAAACAACATAATTAAGTATAGAGATAATGGGAACTGGAGGTGCTAGAGAATCCAAGATAACAGTGTGAAGCTGGATGAACACAGCAGGCCAAGCTGAGATGCTTCTTGGCCTGCTATGTTCATCCAGCTTCACACTTTGTTATCTATAATTAAGTACATACTTGTGTGACTTATAGAGAAAGCTACCTAGATGAGTAGAGTTCAAAAACTCTTCAGCATAATAGAAGCAAAGTACATCAACTTAAAGTCTGATATCTTGCAAATATATTTGGTGAACTAATTATGACTTATTCAAAATTGTCACGAAAACACCACCAAAATTGCTTCAAAGCAGCTCATATCCTAATATGCACCATTATTATAAGCAGGTGCAATTTATTGACCAATTTACAAGTTTCAAGTGAGCAAATTTCAATTTATGGATTACACGGACGATCAACTGTTTCTTCCAGTGGGATGCGAGAGTCATTCAATTCAAAACAGGCTTTTAAAAATGATACACTAAGGTAAACTATGCACACTACTCGCTGTTTATTGACTTACAAATAGATAAGGGAACCAGAAAACTGGGCCTGCTTGATAACACTCATGGAACTTTCAATAAATTAGAGACATATGGTTACATGGCACAGAGCAACGTTTAGTTGGGACCGCTTTTGCATTGCAGTTTTTATGTTTTAAGATTAAATCAAACTGACTTTTGGTTCTTCACAATTTCACCCAAACCCTGTCAGGTGAAGTCCATCAACAAGCTGGGAGCGGGGCAATGAAAAGTAGAACTTTACAACATAGAACATAGAACATTACAGCACAGTACAGTACAGGCCCTTCGGCCCTCGATGTTGTGCCGACCTGTCATATCGATCTCAAGCCCATCTAACCTACACTATTCATTGTACGTCCATATGCTTATCCAATGACAACTTAAATGTACCTAAAGTTGGCGAATCTACTACCGTTGCAGGCAAAGCGTTCCATTCCCTTACTGCTCTCTGAGGAAAGAAACTACCTCTGACATCTGTCCGATATCTTTCACCCCTCAATTTAAAGCTATGCCCCCTCGTGCTCGCCGTCTCCATCCTAGGAAAAAGGCTCTCCCTATCCACCCTATCTAACCCTCTGATTATTTTATATGTTTCAATTAAGTCACCTCTCAACCTTCTTCTCTCTAATGAAAACAGCCTCAAGTCCCTCAGCCTTTCCTCGTAAGATCTTCCCTCCATACCAGGCAACATCCTAGTAAATCTCCTCTGCACCCTTTCCAAAGCTTCCACATCCTTCTTATAATGCGGTGACCAGAACTGTACACAATACTCCAAGTGAGGCCGCACCAGAGTTTTGTGCAGCTTCACCATAACCTCTTGGTTCTGGTACTCGATCCCTCTATTAATAAAAGCTAAAACACTGTATGCCTTCTTAACAGCCCTGTCAACCTGGGTGGCAACTTTCAAGGATCTGTGTACATGTACACCGAGATCTCTCTGCTCATCTACACTACTAAGAATCTTACTATTAGCCCTGTATTTTGCCTTCTGGTTACTCCTACCAAAGTGCATCACCTCACACTTGTCTGCAATAAACTCCATTTGCCACCTCTCAGCCCAGCTCTGCAGCTTATCTATGTCTCTCTGCAACCTACAGCATCCTTCGTCACTATCCACAACTCCACCGACCTTAGTGTCGTCTGCAAATTTACTAACCCATCCTTCTATGCCCTCATCCAGGTCATTTATAAAAATGACAAACAGCAGTGGACCCAACACCGACCCTTGCGGTACACCACTAGTAACTGGTCTCCAGGATGAATATTTCCCATCAACTACCACCCTCTGCCTTCTTTCAGCAAGCCAATTTCCGATCCAAACTGCTATATCTCCCACAATTCCATTCCTCTGCATTTTGTATAATAGCCTACTGTGGGGCACCTTATCGAACGCCTTGCTGAAATCCATATACACCACATCAACCAGTTTACTCTCATCTACTCGTTTGGTCACCTTCTAAAAGAACTCAATAAGGTTTGAGAGGCACGACCTTCCCTTCACAAAACTGTGCCGACTATCCCTAATCAATTTATTCTTTTCTAGATGATGATAAATCCTGTCCCTTATTACCTTTTCCAACACTTTACCAACAACTGAGGTAAGGCTCAGTGGTCTGTAATTACCAGGATTGTCTCTACTCCCCTTCTTGAACAGGGGAACCACATTTGCTATCCTCCAGTCATCTGGCACTACTCCTGTAGACAATGACGAGTTAAAGATCAATGCCAAAGGCTCGGCAATCTCCTCCCTGGCTTCCCAGAGGATCCTAGGAGAAATACCATCCGGCCCAGGGGACGTATCTATCTTCACCCTCTGTAGGATTTTTAATACCTCTTCCTTGTGAGCCTGTACCTCAGTAGCCTGTACCTCAGTATTCTCCTCAACAACATTGTCGTTTTCTAGAGTGAATACTGTTGAAAAATATTCATTTAGCGCTTCCCCTATCTCATCTGAGTCCACACACAACTTACCAGTACTATCCTTGATTGAACCTAATCTTACTCTCGTCATTCTTTTATTCCTTAAATACCTATAGAAAGCCTGAGGGTTTACCCTGATCCTATCCGCCAACAACTTCTCATGTCTCCTCCTGGCTCTTCTGAACTCTCTCTTTAGGTCTTTCCTGGCTACCTTGTCACGCTCAAGCGCCCTAACTGAGCCTTCACGTCTCATCTTAACATAAGCCTTCTTCTTCCTCTTGATCAGAGATTCCACCTCCTTCATAAACCATGGCTCCCGCGCTGTACAGCTTCCTCCTTGCCTGACAGGTACATACTTATCTAGGACACACAGGAGCTTTTCCTTGAATAAGCTCCACACTTCCCATGTGCCCATCCCCTGCAGTTTCCTTCCCCATCCTTTGCTCCCTAAATCTTGCCTAATCTCATCGTAATTGCCTTTCACCCAGCTATAACTCTTGCCCAGTGGTATACACCTATCTCTTTCCATCACTAAAGTAAACATAACAGAATTGTGATCGCTATCACCAAAGTGCTCACTTACTTCCAAATCTAACACCTGGCAGGGCTCATTACCCAGTACCAAATCTAATGTGGCTTCGCCCCTTGTTGGCCTATCTACATACTGTGTCAGGAAGCCCTCCTGCACACACTGGACAAAAACTGACCCATCTATAGTACTCGAACTATAGTGTTCCCAGTCAATATTTGGAAAGTTGAAGTCCTCCATGACAACTTCCCTGTCTCTCTCACCCCTATCGAGAATCATCTTTGCCTTCTAAACTTACCTTCTAAACTTTAGCTGTTTTCAAAAGTAAGTTGCTTATTCAAGTCTAATTCATTGAAACAAAATAAATCAAAACAAAGAAAATTCCAAAAGATCAACAGACGAAGCTTTGGTTTTGAAGATACAGAAAATGAGCGAGTGAAGGAAACGAACTTACAGCAATGAGGGTGAGATTCCTGTGTTCACTGGATGCGGTTCTGCAGGGTGTTCGCTGTCGCAGTTTTTGGGAGTCCGGTTGCTTTCATGTTGCTGCTGCTGTTTCGCTTTCGGAGTCTTCTTACTTCGTGTTTCCAGGTATTTCTGGTGCAGGACGAGTTTATCCTTTCGTTCCTGCTCGACGCGCTGCAGCTGGTTCTGCTCGTAGCGGAATGGCAGACTGCATGGTGCCGGCGACATAGCTCGATCCGTTGCCTCAACCTCTCCACAATCGCACAATGCTTCGGGTTTGGGGGCGTGTTGTAATCCCCGATCCTCCCCTCCCGGCATACAATATTGACAAACTTTCGTCCGCCGATTTCGCTTCTTTGACCTCTCGCCAGCCTCTCCAAGATGGACTGCAATGAAAAAAAACTTGGTTCCCTTTGTTTGAACTAAATCAAAATCTGAACCACTTTACATCCCGAAGATGATAGAAACCAATCTCTCTCGTTAGCGTGATTTCCTACTGACAAAGATTGGGACGAACTGGGCTGGTTTTGGGATGCGGTGGGGGAAGGGGAGATTTTGAAGCTGAAGTCCACATTGATAACCTAGTTCGTCCCCTCCCCTCAATGCAACACACAACCAGCCCAGCTCATCCCCTCCCCCCACTGCAACCCCAAACCAGCCCAGACTCTCTGCCTCCCTAACCTGTTCTTCCTCTCACCCATCCCTTCCTCCCACCCCAAGCCGCACCTCCATTTCCTACCTACTAACCTCATCCCACCTCCTTGACCTGTCTGTCTTCCCTGGACTGACCTATCCGCTCCCTACCTCCCCACCTATACTCTCCTCTCCACCTATCTTCTTTTGTCTCCATCTTCGGTCCGCCTCCCCTCTCTCCCTATTTATTCCAGAACCCTCACCCCATTTTCCCCCCCCCCCCTCTGATGAAGGGTCTAGGCTGAAACGTCAGCTTTTGTGCTCCTGAGATGCTGCTGGGCCTGCTGTGTTCATCCAGCTTCACACTTTACTATCGTGGATTCTCCAGCATCTGCAGTTCCCATTATCTCTGATACCACCCTCTTAGTGTTAACCTTTGTACCCTTAAAGTCCTTTCTCAATCTTTCTCCCCTTCACCTGAAACCTATATCTTCTTGTTTCGGACTCACCCATTCTCGGAAAAAAGGCATGAGCTACTCAAGATAACAAAGTGTGGGGCTAGATGAACACAGCAGGCCAAGCAGCATCTTAGGAGCACAAAAACTGACGTTTCGGGCCTAGACCCTTCCTCAGTAAAGAGGGACGGGGAGAGGATTCCGAAATAAATAGGGATAGAGGGGGAGGCGGACTGAAGATAGATAGGAGAAGATAGGTGCAGAGGAGAGCATGGGTCGGGAGGTAGGGAGGGGATTGGTCAGTCCAGGGAGGACAGACAGGTCAAGGGGGCGGGATGAGATGAGTAGGTAGGAATTGGAGGTGGAACTTGAGGTGGGAGGAGGGGATAGGTGAGAGGAAGAACAGGTTAGGCAGGCATGGAGGAGGGCTGGTTTTGGAATGCCTTGGGGAAGGGGAGATTTTGAAGCTGGTGAAATCCACATTGATACTATTGGTCTGCAGGGTTCCCAAGCGGAATATGACTTGCTGTTCCTGCAACCTACAGGTAGCATCATTATGGCACTGCAGGAGGCCCAGGATGGACATGTTGTCTAAGGAATGGGAGGGGGAGTTGAAATGGTTCACGACTGGGAGGTGCAGTTGTTTACTGCAAACCGAGCATAGGTGTTCTGCAAAGCGGTCCCCAAGCCTCCGCTTGGTTTCCCCAATGTAGAGGTAGCCACACCGTGTACAACTGATGCAGTATACCACATTGGCGGATGTGCAGGTGAACGTCTACTTGATGTGGAAAGTCATCTTGGGGCCTAGGATGGGGGTGAGGGGGCAGGTGCGGCACTTCCTGCGGTTGCAGGGGAAAGTGCCGGGTGTGGTGGGGTTGGAAGGGAGTGTGGAGTCGACAAGGGAGTCGCGGAGAGAGTGGTCTCTTCAGAAGACAGACAAGAGAGGGTGGTAAAAATGTCTTTGGTGGTGGGGTTGAATTGTAGGTGGCGGAAGTGTCGGAGGATGATGTGTTGTATCAGGAGGTTGGTGGGGTGGTATGTGAGGACTAGGGGGATTCTGTTTGGGCGGTTATTGCGAGGGCAGAGTGTGAGGGATGAGGTGCAGGAAATGCGGCAGACACAGTCAAGGGCGTTCTCGACCACTGCGGAGGGGGGCGGGGGGAAGGTGCGGCCCTTGAAGAACGAGGACATCTGGGATGTGTGGGAGTGAAATGCCTCATCCTGGAAGCAGATGTGGCAGAGGCGTAGGAATTGGGAATAGGGGATGGAACCTTTGCAGGAAGGTGGGTGGGAGGAGGTGTATTCCAGATAGCTGTGGGAGTCGGTGGGCTTGAAATGGACATTGGTTTGTAGGTGGTTGCCTGAGATGGAGACAGAAAGGTCCAGGAAGGTGAAGGATGTGTTGGAGATGGTTCAGGTGAACTTGAGGCTGGGGTGGAAGGTGTTGGTGAAATGGATGAACTATTCAAGCTCCTCTTGGGAGCATGAGGCGGTGCCGATACAATCATCAATGTAAAGGAGGAAGAGGTGGGGTTTTGGCCAGGTGCGAAAGAGGGACTATTCCACACAACCTACAAAGAGGCAGGCATAGCTTGGTCTCATGCGGGTACCTATGGCCACCCCCACCTATCCATGCCCCTCATGATTTTATACAGATTTTATGTGACCTCTGTAAGGCCATCCCTCATCCTCCGATGCCACAGCCCATTCAGTCTCTCCCTATAATTCGAACCCTCCAGTCGCAGCAACATCCTTGTAAATATTTTCTGCAACCTCTCAGGTTTCACGTCTTTCCCAAACAAGGGCTACCAGAATTCTACACGGCCTCACCAACGTCCTGTACAGCCACAACCTTTCATCCCAACTACTAAGAGGTAGAGAGGTTACACTTCAGTTATACAGAATGTTGGTGAGAGTGCATATGGATTGCTGTGTACAATATTGTACTGTACTTCTATTAGTGTGTTGGAAGCAGAGTAGGTTGACTCGACTAATACTTGGAATAAGCAGATTGCCTTAGATTGCCATTTCTGCTGCTAATCATGCAGTCTAAACTCTCTGCTCTTCAACATGACCTCTCACTATTTCAGGACTTGAATTTTGAACACCTGCAAAATAATTGTCTCACTAACAGCATCATATGTTTGATCTACGTTCAATGCCCTTATAAACCTATTAGTTTGTTTGATCCTTGTGTACATTTGACCAGGTTCCCTCCTTGGATTCCTAAAACATTGTAGACTTCAAGTACTAACTCATATGTGCTTAAGATGACATTTTTCACCTCGTCACCTCTGATAGTGATGCTAATAACTCACTTTACCTACTAACTTTGTTTGGATCAACAACACCCACATGGTCAACAGCCATTTCATTTGTTTAGCCAGTCTCTCAAATGAAATGAAAAAGGCTTCTCCGTCCTTCCTGTTGAACTTTGGCAATGCTTGGACATACTTAAACATATCCCCATCAGACCTTTGGATACAATGGGATTGCTCTCCATCACTATCCTCATCATTACTGTTATCTTTGACCTCAACGTCTGCCATTTTAAGTCTGCGTTGAATTTTTATTTCCAACCTCCAAAGTTTAAAACCTCTTCCTTTCTCTCTTCCATTACGTCCATCCTTTCCTTTACTTTTTCCTTCGCTTGCAATCATAATTCAAAATTTAGTTTCCTTTTCTCTCTCCTTTTGTTCTGCCAGGGCTTTTCTTTCTTTTTCCTGTCATCTTCTAGTTGTCATCAACTAGTTGTCCCAGGATATCGATGCTTCAGGCGGGATAGAGAGGGAGGTAAAAGGGGTGGAGGAGTTGCAGTGATGGTCAAAGACAATATCACAGCCGCACTGAAGGAGGGCCCCATGGTGGACTCAAGCAGTGACGCAATATGGGTAGAACTCAGAAATAGGAAGGATGCAGTAACAATGTTGGGGCTGTACTACAGGCCTCCCAATAGCGAGCGTGAGATAGAGGTACAAATATGTAAACTTTTCCTAGGATGGTGATGGCGAGCACGAGGGGGCATAGCTTTAAATTGAGGGGTGAAAGATATAGGACAGATGTCATAGGTAGTTTCTTTGCTCAGAGAGTAGTAAGGGAATGGAATGCTTTGCCTGCAACGGTAGTAGATTCGCCAACATTAGGTACATTTAAGTCATCATTGGATAAGCATATGGACGTACATGGAATAGTGTAGGTTAGATGGGCTTGAGATCGGTATGACAGGTCGGCACAACATCGAGGGCCGAAGGGCCTGTACTGTGCTGTAATGTTCTATGTTCTATGTTCTAGATAATGGAGAGGTGTAGGAGAAACAGGGTGGTGGTGATGGGAGATTTTAATTTTCCCAACATTGACTGGGATTCACTCAGTGTTAGGGGTCAAGACGGAGCAGAATTTGTAAGGTGTGTCCAGGAGGGTTTTCTAGAGCAGTATGTATGTCGTCCAACTTGGGAAGGGGTCATACTGGACCTGGGGTTGGGGAATGAACCCGGCCAGGTGGTTGATATTACAGTAGGGGACTACTTTGGAAATAGCGACCACAATTCTGTAAGTTTTATAATACTCATGGACAAGGATGGGAGTGGTCCTAAAGGAAGAGTACTAAACTGGGGGCAGGCCGACTATACCAAGATTCAGCAGGATCTGAGGAATGTAGATTGGGAGAAACTGTTTGAAGGTAAATCCACATTTGATATGTGGGAGGCTTTTAAGGAGAGGTTGATTAGCGTACAGGAGAGACATGTTCCTGTGAAAATGAGGAATAGAAAAGGCAAGATTAGGGAACCATGGATGACAGGTGAAATTGTGAGACTAGCCAAGAGTGAAAAGGAAGCATACATGAGGTCTAGGTGACTGAAGACAGACGAAGCTTTGCAAGAATGTCGGGAATGTAGAGTGAATTTGAAACGAGGGATTAAGAGGGCTAAGAGAGGACATGAGATATTGCTGGCAAACATGGTTAAGGAAAATCCCAAAGCCTTTTATTCATAAAAAAAGAGCAAGAGGGTAACTAGAGAAAGGATTGGCCCACTTAAGGACAAAGAAGGAAAGTTATGCGCTGATTCAGAGAAAATGGGTGACATTCTTATTGAGTACTTTGCATCAGTATTCACCAAGGAGAGGGACATGACGGATGTTGAGGTTCGGGATAGATGTTTGCTTACTCTAGGTCAACTTGAGATAAGGAAGGAGGAAGTGTTAGGTATCCTAAAAGACATTATGGTGGACAAGTCCCCAGGTCCGGATGGGATCTATCCCAGGGTACAGAGGGGAAGCGAGAGAGTAAATAGCCGGGGCCTTAACTGATATCTTTGCAGCGTCCTTAGACACGGGAGAGGTCCCAGAGGACTGGAGACTTGCTAATGTTGTCCCCTTGTTTAAGAAGGGCAGCAAGGAAATCCAGGTAATTATTGACCGGTGAGCCTGACGTCAGTGGTAGGGAAGCTACTGGAGATAGGAGGGATAGGATCTATTCCCATTTGGAAGAAAATGGGCTTATCAGTGATAGGCAACATGGTTTTGTGCAGGGAAGGTCATATCTTACCAACTTAATAGAATTCTTTGAGGACCTGAGGACTGGAGAGAGGCAAATGTAATTCCTCTCTTCAAGAAAGGAAATAGGGAAATCCCCGGCAATTACAGACGAGCAAGTCTCACGTCTGTAGTCTGCAAGGTGTTAGAAAGGATTCTGAGGGATAGGATTTATGACCATCTGGAAGAGCATGGCTTGATTAAATGCAGTCAACACGGCTTTGTGAGGGGCAGGTCATGCCTCACAAACCTTGTCGAGTTCTTTGAGGATGTGACTAGAAAAGTTGACGAGGGTCGAGCTGTGGATGTGGTGTATATGGACTTCAGCAAGGCATTTGATAAGGTTCCCCATGGTAGGCTCATTCAGAAGGTCAGGAGGAATGGAATACAGGGGAACTTAGCTGTCTGGATACAGAATTGGCTGGCCAACAGAAGACAGCGAGTGGTAGTAGAAGGAAAATATTCTGCCTGGAAGTCAGTGGTGAGTGGTGTTCCACAGGGCTCTGTCCTTGGGCCTCTACTGTTTGTAATTCATATTAATGACTAGGATGAGGGGATTGAAGGGTGGGTTAGCAAGTTTGCAGACGACACGAAGGTTGGAGTTGTCATTGACAGTATAGAGGGCTGTTGTAGGCTGCAGCGGGACATTGACAGGATGCAGAGATGGGCTGAGAGGTGGCAGATGGAGTTCAACCTGGATAAATGCGAGGTGATGCATTTTGGAAGGTCGAATTTGAAAGCTGAGTACAGGATTAAGGATGGGATTCTTGGCAGTGTGGAGGAACAGAGGGATCTTGGTGTGCAGATACATAGATCCCTTAAAATGGCCACCCAAGTGGACAGGGTTGTTAAGAAAGCATATGGCGTTTTGGCTTTCATTAACAGGGGGATTGAGTTTAAGAGTTGCGAGATCTTGTTGCAGCTCTATAAAACTTTGGTTAGACCGCACTTGGAATACTGCGTCCAGTTCTGGTCGCCCCATTATAGGAATGATGTGGATGCATTGGAGAGGGTTCAGAGGAGGTTTACCAGGATGCTGCCTGGACTGGAGGGCTTATCTTATGAAGTGAGGTTGACTGAGCTCGGACTCTTTTCATTGGAGAAAAGGAGGAGGAGAGGGGACCTAATTGAGGTATACAAGATAATGAGAGGCATAGATAGAGTTGATAGCCAGAGACTATTTCCCAGGGCAGAAATGGCTAACACGAGGGGTCATAGTTTTAAGCTGGTTGGAGGAAAGTATAGAGGGGATGTCAGAGGCGGGTTCTTTACACAGAGTTGTGAGAGCGTGGAATGCGTTGCCAGCAGCAGTTGTGGAAGCAAGGTCATTGGGGTCATTTAAGAGACTGCTGGACATGCATATGGTCACAGAAATTTGAGGGTGCATACATGAGGATCAATGGTCGACACAACATCGTGGGCTAAAGGGCCTGTTCTGTGCTGTACTGTTCTATGTTCTATATATTCGGACAGGTACATGGATGGGCAGGGAGCAAATGGACACAGACCGTTAGAAAATAGATGACAGGTTAGACAGATGATCTTGATCAGTGCAGGCTTGGAGGGCCGAAGGGCCTGTTCCTGTGCTGTAGGTTTCTTTGTTCTTGGTTGATGTTGACATTGCCTCTTATTCAAGCCGTTTCATTTGCAATTGAATTTTCGCAATCTCCAATGATTGTGATTGTGTTCCATGCAATTGTAAATATTGACCTTTTACTGCAAGTATGTTCCCTTTCTTCACATATACAGGCAACTCCAACTTAACTTGTTTGCCAATTCTAAAAACATTTCTTTTCTCACTATCTGTGAAATTCCTGATGGGACTTCTTCTACCCTGGTAAACTCTTCGTGACTGAAAGAGCCATTATTATACAACGTATACCCTGTTTAAACCAACCAAATAAAAAACCCAAAATAAAAAGTACCAACACTCGCCACTCACTGACTTTGAATCTGATAATCCTAAATTCATACTGGAATTAGAGATTTTGGGCCTGATAAGTGCCCCAGTTGTTATGTACTCGACCAAATCTCTTAAAACATGTCAAGGAGATAGCCTAGATCCTAACTTTTTCTTATTTTAAAGGCAAGTGCTGGGCATTGCATTCTGGATGCGAGTGATATATGTGTTGGTACTGTACTTTTGCAAGACGTCAAGAATATAGAAAGGCCTGTTAGGTATTTTTCCAGAAAATTGATTAATCATCAGCAGAAATGTTCCACAATTGAGAAGGAGGCCTTCTGGCGTTGGCATTACAACATTTCAACATTTATTTTACCAGTAATGTGACTGAGGCAATTGTATATACTGATCATAACACTTTTAAAGTGTGTGGAAAAATTTAAAGATAAAACTACCAGACTGGGTTTAGATGGAGCTTATTATTGCAGCCATTCAATTTGAATTGTACACACAGCCACTTTGAAGGAAGATGGAAGCTTTCAGTGGTGGGAAAAAAAACACAGACTGAAATAGACTGTAGTTATGACTGTTTGCGTGCTTAGAGTCCATGTAACGGAATATGTATAGTGGTAAACTAATAGCATAAGAATGAAGGTTTTTAAAAATTAAGCCATCTTTATATCTTGATGGTTCTTTTTTTTAAAAAGGGGCAACGTGTGAGAGTACTATGGCTTTAAGAGGTGTATTTTGTCCTGGTTAGATTTATGAAGAGAGATTGAGGCAGAAGTGAAATGTCATCTGCTCCAAACCAATAAAGTATGTCTTGTGAGGCCTTGATTTTTTTTAGATTTGGACCAATAGAAGCAGCCTGCATAGTGGGGATCAAGCTCCCACAGAACCAGGATTTTTAGTTCAGCTTTCAGTAGCTCTTGGCATTGTGAAAGCTGCTATGTATCTCTGTGCTTTACTCTAGGTAAAAAGTTGGGTTCTCTTCCTGCTGCTGGAGTTGCATTGCTACCGAATTTGCCTTTTCCAAGGGTCTGTATGTATATGATGTTTTCACATGGGAACAGTTAATGAGTAGTGTATTATTTTCTTAACTATTTTGATAAAGTTAAGCCAATTCTTTTATTTTTATTTTGTCTGTATTTTAACATGGTGTATGAATAAAGCATATTTTGCATCAAGTTTGATAGTTTAACCAATTGAATTGCATTAGAAACACAATGCCTTCAGAAAAAGTTAGGATCTAGGCTGTCACCTTGATATGCTTTGAGGGGGGTTGGTCTAGTCCATAAAAAAGACTTGCTCCATTTTGAGACCCAGGCATTATTTACATATATACAATGATCCACATGCAAAGAACAAGTGTCCTGATTCAACATGTCAGTTCTGGATTAATGCAAAACCAAACATCCAGCAGCTGGCTGTGAGATGACCAATTGCAAAAGGAAGTGGGAGTAGCAACAGCCTACATTATTCTTGTGGAATTCACAACAGTACACCTGCAGGCTCTTAAAAACTTTAAACTTTTGGTTTGGACTTTCCAATGTTTAGATCGTCGCTTATGTAGTGTAGATTGTTCATCAGGAACCGATACCAGGATGTGTCAGACACTGAGGGAATCGCCTGGGAAATTGAAGGTTCTGCTTGGAAATTCCCTTGCACCTGCAGCCTTCCATAAGTATTTATTTAAGTCAGAAAATTTGGAGGGTTCAGCTGAAGTTAAGTAAATAGTTAGGAATGGTTAGTGCTAAGTAACTATTAAAAGAAAACTCCACGCGAGACTTACATCAAATACTTCTGACTACACATCCACAAACCCAATATAACTACCTCCTCTCCCGCACCCTAATCTAACATTACCCCTCTCCCTCCCAGAGCTTGAAACCTCCCCTATCACCATAAACCACTATTCTCACCCAACATTCCTGTCTCCACCCAGCATTCAAACATCTCCCCCCGACTCCGCCACTCCCACCATATCTGATGCCTCCTGTCCATCCCAACCTCCTCAAAATATTCCAACACCTACCTGGTCCCTTTCTGTTCTAGTGCTGTGGTACCCTACTGTCTTGGCACCACACTATTTTGCACCCTAACCTCACTTACCTTATGTACTTAGCCTTTCACAGCAGCCCAAAGATGTGTAAGTTAGATGGCCATGCTAAATTATCCAGTGTTCAGGGACGTGTGGTTACGTGGTTTTGACATGGGAAATGCAGGGCTAAAGGGAAAGGGTAGGGGATGGGTCTGGGTGAGATGCTCTTCAAGGGTCAGTATAAAAATTGTTGGGCTGAATGGCCTGTTTCCACACTCTGTCAGGATTCAATGGAAGTTGTCAAAATGGCTGATTATGCTACTGGATCTTTAAATCATAGAATGCAGCAACTGTCGACTAGCGGACATATTAAAAAAATAGTGAGATAAAAGAGAGGTTGGATATGGTAGTTTACGAGGATGGAATTAATAAGAGCTCTTTTGGAGGAATCAATATTCTGCTATGGTATGTGTAGAATCGTAAAGACTGCACATGACCTAGGTAAGCGCAAGTGCAGCAAGTGTCATCAGTTGTAGAAACTTGATCTTCTGGTTTTGGAGACTGAGTGGCAGCTGGAATCACTGTGGTGTATTTATGAGGTAAATAGCTATTTGGATAATTAGTTTAGGGAAGCAGTCATTCTGAAGGGGAATAGGTGTCTGCCAGGAGGATGAGGAGAACCAGGCAGCAGTCCCTTGAGACAACTTTGCTCACTCATCATTTTTCTGTATTGGATACTATTGAGTTTCAAAGAAGTGCAGTAACAGCCAAAACTGCAGCTCCCTTAGTGACTCAGTTGCACAGAAGGAAAAGAAGAAAAGTCCAAGAACAATAGTGACAGTAGGTTCATAATTAGGGGAACAGAAAGGCATTTCTGCAGCTGTTGACATACCTCCAGGATGTTATGTTGCCTACAGGTGCCAGAGTGAAGAACAAAACAAAGCAGCTACAGGACATTCTCTCTGGCAGATGGTAAACAGCCAGAGGTCTTTAATCAAATTGATACCAACGGCGTAAGTAGGAAGGGAAATCCTGAAGCAAAAATTTAGGCAGCTAGTTAGAAAAGAAACAAGCAGGACCTCGAAGATAATAAACTCTGGATTACTGTGGCGGCACAGTTTAGTGGTTAGCACTGCTGCCTCACAGCGCCAGGAACACGGGTGTGATTCCACCCTCGGGTGATTATCTGTGAGGAGTTTGTACGTTCTCCCCATTTCCTCTGGGTGCCCCAGTTTCCTCCCACAGTCCAAAAATGTGCAGACTAGGTGGTATGGCCATGCTAAATTGCCTGCAGTGTTCAGGGATGTGTAGTTTAGATGGGTTATAGTGGGCTGGGTCTGGGTTGGATGCTCTGAGAGTTGGAATGGACTTGTTGGGCCAAAGGGCCTGTTTCTACACTGTAAGGATTCTATGATACTTTCAGTGCCATGTGCAACTGAGTACAGAAATAGCAGGATAGTATGAATGCATATTGGGAAGATGATGCAGCAGGGGAGTCACTAGATTCTTTGTACATTGGAATTGGTTGTGGGGAAGATGATACTTGTACAAGCCAGACAGTTACACCTGAATAGAGCCAGGGCTGAGTTCCTTGCTAGTATTTTGCTAGGGTACAGTTTAACCTAAATCAGCAGGATAGTGAAAAGCATGAGAGAAGAGCAGAGAAGGAAATCAGAATGAAAAAATACTGGAAGAGATAAATAGCACTAGAATACAAAATAGTAAGTCAGTAAGTGGAGTCAGAATGAAGGAGAAATTAAAACATTCTCAAAACGTTTACAGTACATTTATGTGAATGCATGGAGGATAGAGAATTAATTTGATTAGGTGCATACACAGTTAGCCATGTGGAATTATAATGTTGCGGCACAGATCAGGCACAAGAAAGTGCAGGACTGGATGATAAATATTCCTGGCTGCGTGGCATTTGTGAAAGACTGGAAAGGAAGGGTGAAGAGTGGTGATAATGTTAAGCAGAATATTTCAGTGATAATAAAACACTATTTCCTAATTCGTTTAAGGATGGACTTAATTTTCCTTGAGCTAAGGAACAAAGAATGTGCAATTGCATTATTCAGTATAGACTATATAGGCTAGCAACTAATTAGAAAAGTGAGAAGAAACAAATCTGATAAGTGAAAGCATTATACAGCAGCTTTAGAGGACTTTAATTATTCAAATATGGATTGGGGATAGTGGTATTGTAAAGGGCAGAGCAGGGAAAGCATTCCTAGATTATGTCCATGACCTTTTTTTTACATCAGTATATATCCAGTCCAATGAGAAAGGATATACTGCCAGATCTGGTTCTTTGGAATGAAGTGGTTAAGTGGATCAAGTGTTGATGGGGCAATCTTTTTGAGAACGATGATCATTGCATTAGAAGGTTCAGATCACAGTGGAAAAGAGCAGCAGTCAATCAAAAAGTACCTGGAGAGTTGGGTACAGCTTCATTCTGAAGAAAGTGCGGAGAAAGGAGGCAGCAAGTTTTAAAAAAAAAAGAGAAATAATTCACTCGGTGATAGTGACAATGGCAGATGCTGGAGTCAGAGATAACACAGTGTGGAGCTAGAGGAATACAGCAGGCCAGGCAGCAGAGGAGCAGGAAAGTTGATGTTTCGGGTCAGGACCCTTCTTCAGAAAAAAAATGTTTCTGAGGAAAGCTCTCGACACAAAATGTCAACTTTCCTGCTCCTCTAATGCAGCCTGTTCTGCTGTGTTCCTCCAGCTCCACACTATTATCAATGTGAATGAGAAACAGCTTCATTTTGGATGCAGTGGTGAAAGCAGAGGCAGCAAGTTGGAAAAAGAAAGGGGCGAGCAGGGAACAGCTTCAATCTGAATACAGCATTGAGAAAAGAAGCAGCAAGTTAAAAAAAAAAGAGCACGGTGGGGAAGGCAAAGGCCTTGTGGTGTTATTGCTGGACTGTTAGTCCAGAGATTTAGTCAGAGTTAACACTTTGGATCCGGTAATCCTTCCTGAGAACTGTTCTGGGGACTTAGGTTCAAATCCCACCATGAAAGATGATAGAATTTGAATTCAATAAATATCTGGAATTGAGAGTCTAATGATGACCATGTATCCATTGTTGATTGTTGAAAATGTCCTATGTAGTTCACCAATGTCCTTTGGGCAAGGAAAAAGACATCATCACTTGGTCTGGCCGACATATGACTTCAGACCTTCAGCCAATGAGGTTGACTCTTAAACTGCCCTCTGGGCAATTTCTAATGTGGAGGGGAAAACGGCATAGAAGGTAAATAATTACGCTGTCTGTGTTTTCAATGAGAAAGATGCAAGAAATTACTCAGAATTAGATATTTAAGTGACGGGGGAGAATGAAGAGTTGAAGGAAATCACTGTTGGTAAGATTGCTATATTGAAGAAATTAATGGAGCTGAAAGTTAATATGCCGCTGGCACATGTAAGTCTACTTTCCACAGCATACAAAAGAGGTCATTATAAAGGTAGCCAATGCATTGGTAATCATATTCCAAAATTCTATAGAGTCTGGATTAATTTCTGCAAATTTGAATCTTGCAAATGTCAATCCACTGTTCAGCAAAGGAGCAAAGGGAGAAACAGCAAACTATAAACTCATCAGCCTTACATCAATAGTAGGGAAAATGCTAGAATCTAGTATAAAGGACACGATGAAGAACACTTGGAAAAAAGTGATCTGATTGAGTGTAGTCAGCGTGAATTTGTGAATGGAATATTTTGGAAAACTTGTTGGAATTTTCTGAAGATGTTACTAACCAAATTGATAAAGGGGAGTTGTAAATGTGATATGTTTGGATTTTCAGTAAGCTTTTAATAATGCCCCCAAAGGAGTTTCATTAGCAAAATTAAAGCACATGGTATATTGGACAAAAAGCAGTGAGTGGGAATGAATGGTCCCTTCTTGTGTTGGCAGGCTGTCCAGTGGGATGCTACGAGGATCAGTGTTCTGGCTACAGCTATTCTTAATATGTATCAATGATTTGGATGTGGGACCAAAAGTAACATTTCAAAATTTGCAAGCGATACAAAGTTAAACAGGATTATGTGTTGCGAGGAAGATTTAACCTCATGTTGCCAGGCGTAGTGGAGGCAGTTACGATAGGGGCATTTAAGGGACTTTCAGAGCAACACATGAATATGCAACAAAAGGAGGGATATGAACCAAGGGCAGGCAGAAGGGATTTGTTTAATTTAGCTTCCTGCTTGGCACAACATTGTGGGCTGAAGGTCCCATTCATGTGCTGTACAGTTCAATATTCTAGGTCCTAACTGGGCCAGTGGGCTGAAGAATAGCAGATGGAGTTCAATTTAGATAAATGTGAGAAATTGTATTTTTGCAACCATGGCAGGACTTACACTGCCTTCATTGGTCAAAGCATTGAATCAGGACTTGTGAAGTCATGTTACAGCTATACAAGACTTTGATAAAGCCACATATGGAGTATAGCATGCAATTCTGGACATCCTGCTACAAAAACAATGTCATTAAACCAGAAAGGGTGCAAAAAAAATGTACAAAGATGTTACCGAGATTGGAGGGTTTGAGTTATAAGGAGAGGCTGGACAGGCTGGGACTTTGCTCCCTGGAATGTAGAAAGCTGAGGGTGATTTTATAAATCCTAGCAGTTACGAAATCATGAATGTGAAAGACTGTCTTTAAATAAAACAGACTTTCACAGGATTGCAATTGGGTCAGAAATAATATACCTGACTCCTATAAGTCTTAAGTGATTATGACTAACCTGTCCATGTAACTTGCACCAGAGATAACAAGGTGTAGAGCTGGATGAACACAGCAGGCCAAGCAGCATCAGAGGAGCAGGAAGGCTGATGTTTCGGGCCTAGACCTTTCTCCAGAAATTTCTGCTTGGCCTGCTATGTTCATCCAGATCGACACCTTGTTATCCCAGATTCTCCAGCATCTGCAGTTCCTACTATCCGTGTAACTTGTACCATTTGCTTTCAAGGCATCTTGTTATGTAAAGCAAGTAATTCTTCTTGATAGGGTTCACCAGCGGTCCATTTGTTTCCCCTTATAATTTGGTAAATTTGTAGAATCACCCTAGAGATAAGAATTTTTTCAATGCTGTGTCTGGGGAAAGTGGAAGAAGGTGATCCCAGCCACAAACCACCAGTGCTTAAACAGATGGTTGCCTGAGGCTGTGGGTGAACTTAGGCCTCTGGCACTGCGGGGCAGCAATGCTAATCGTTGACCAACCATGCACATTTCCAGCAAATTTGTCCAAAATGGTGATATAGTCTGATAACTACCCTGGTAACAGGGTAGTTGTTATGAGGGACTTTAACTTTCTAAATATTGACTGAAAATGCTATAGGTTGAGTACATTAGGTGGGTCAGTTTTTGTTCAATGTGTGCAGGAGAGTTTCCTGACACAGTATGTGGATAGGCCAACAAAAGGTGAGTCCACTTTGCATTTGGTTCTGGGTAATGAAACAGGCCAGGAGGTAGGTGTGCTCTTCGGTGATAGTGACCACAGTTCGGTTCCATTTACTTTAGCAATGGAAAGGGATAGGTATATATCGCAGGGCAAGAGTTATAGCTGGGGAAAGGCAATTATGAGCTGATTAAGCAAGATTAAGAATGCATAGGTTGGAGAAGGAAACTGCAGGGGTTGGGCACAATTGAAATGTGCAGCTTGTTCAAGGAACAGCTAATGCATGTCCTTGATAAGCATGTACCTTCTCAGCCAGGGAGGAAATGGTCAAGCGAGGGAACCGTGGTTTACTAAAGAAGTTGAATATCTTGTCAAGAGGAAGGAGGCTTATGTAAAGGTGAGGCGGTAAGGCTCAGTTCGGGCACTTGAGAATTACAAGTTGCCCAGGAAGGACCTAAAGAGAGTGCTAAGAAGAGCCTGGAGGGGACATGAGAAGTCTTTGGCAGGTAGGACCAAGGAAAGCCGTAAAGCTTTCTGTAGGTATGTCAGGAATAAAAGAATGACTAGAGTAAGATTAAGGCCAGTCAAGGACAGTAGTGAGAAGTTGTGCGTGGAGTGCGAAGAGATAGGAGAGGCGCTAAATGAATATTTTTCGTCGGTATTCACACAGGCAAAAGACAATGTTGTAGAGGAGAATACTGAGATACAGGCTATTAGACTAGATGGGATTGAGGTTTACAAAGAGGAGGTGTTAGCAATTCTGGAACGTGTGAAAATAGATAAATCCCCTAGGCCGGATGGGATGTATCCTAGGATTCTCTGGAAAGCTAAGGAGGAGATTGCAGAGCCTTTGGCTTTGATCTTTATGTTGTCATTCTGTTCAGGAATAGTGCCAGAAGACTGGAGGATAGCAAATGTTGTCCCCTTGTTCAAGAAGGGGAGGAGTGACAATCCTGGTAACTACAGACCAGTGAGCCTTACTTTGGTAAAGTGTTGGAAAGGATTATAAGAGATAGTATTTACAATCATCTGGAGAGGAATAATTTGATTAGGGATAGGCAACACAGTTTTGTGAAGAGTAGGTAGTTCCTCACCAAATTGAGTTCTTTGAGAAGGTGACCAAACAGGTGGATGAGGGTAAAATGGTTGATGTGGTGTATATGGATTTTAGTAAAGCGTTTGATAAGGTTCCCCATGGTAGGCTATTGCATAAAATACGGGGTCATGGGATTGAGGGTGATTTAGCGGTTTGGTTAGTTGGAAGAAGAGGGTGGTGATTGATGGGAAATGTTCATCCTGGAGTTCAGTTACTCATGATGTACCGCAAAGATCTGTTTTGGGGCCACTGCTGTTTGTCATTTTTATAAATGACCTGGATGAGGGCATAGAAGGATGGGTTAGTAAATTTGCAGATGACACTAAAGTCAGCAGAGTTGTGGATAGTGCGGAAGGACGTTGCAGGTTAGAGAGGGACATAGATAAGCTGCAGAGATGGCAAATGGAGTTTAATGTGGAAAAGTGTGAGGTGATTCACTTTGGAAGCAATACAGAGTACTGGGCTAATGGTAAGATTCTTGGTAGTGTGGCTGAGCAGAGAGATCTCGGTGTCTATGTACATAGATCCCTGAAAGTTGCCACCCAGGTTGATAGGGTTGTTAAAGCGGCGTACGGTGTGTTAGGTGTTATTGGTGGAGGGATTGAGTCATATTGCGGCTGTACAAAACTCTGGTGCGGCCACACTTGAAGTATTGCGTATAGCTCTGGTCGCTGCATTATAATAAGGATGTGGAAGCATTGGAATGGGTGCAGAGGAGATTTACCAGGATGTTGCCTGGTATGGAGGGAAGGTCTTATGAGGAAAGGCTGAGGGACTTGAGGCTGTTTTCATTAGAGAGAAGAAGGTTAAGAGGTGACCTAATAGAGGCATACAAGATGATCAGAGGATTAGATAGGGTGGACAGTGAGAGCCTTTTTCCTCGAATAGAGATGGCTAGCACGAGGGGACATAGTGTAAAATTGAGGTGTGATAGATATAGGACAGATGCCAGAGGTAGGTTCTTTACTCAGACAGTAGTAAGGGCATGCAACAGTAGTAGACTCGCCAAGTTTAAGGGCATTTAAATGGTCATTGGATAAACATATGGATAATAATGGAATAGGGTAGGTTAGATGGGCTTCAGCTTGGTTGCACAGGTTGGCGTAACATCGAGGGCCGAAGGGCCTGTACTGCGCTGTAGTGTTCTATGTTCTAAGTGCTGCAAAGCTTAAGAGTTGGGTTCAGAATACAACAGGATCTGCTGAATTTCCGCACAGTGAGCTAAAGTTATGGCTCCCATTCCATCACCTGCTGCTACTGCTGAGCCTGGGTCCTGAAGCCTACAGGAGAAACAAGGAAGGTGTCAAGGTGTTTTAGTTGTCATACAGGAGACAAGACTGCTGAGCTGCTGTCTCCTTAACTCAAAAGCGGAGGGAAAAGAAAGTAAACTCAGATGAAGGATCGTTATAATGAGTTTCACATCAATAGGTGGATGGTCTGACCATATTAATTTCTTTTGATTTGAAAAGACGATTGTTACTGGTCAGGAGTGAAAGGAGGAAGACTGCTGCAGTACATGAGAGCATGTTTGTGTGCGTGCACAGGGGGTCATATGATTGAATGTCCTAACCTTCATTCTATCTGAAATCATCCTCCTCAACCTCCAGAAAGATTTTTTTCATCCAGACCATAGTAGATATATGGAATGTGCTAATGTTCTCAGAGGGTGGTGGAGGAGGCAATTACTCTTGCAACACTTAAGAAGCATCTGGATGAGCACTCAAAATGCCATATCATAGTAGGCTACAATCTATGTTCAGGTAAATGGGATTAGTGTACCTTGGTATTTGTAGTTTGACATCAGTTTGGTGGGCCGTAGATAAATAAGCTGTATGACTCGATGTCTGTCTTTATGACTCTATGACTCTGTCGCCTGTGGTCAATGTGGTCGCATGTAATGCCACTAACTGCCAGCTCTGAGGGAGAGTAGTCTTCACCACATTTACTCCCTCTTCTATCAGGCATTTACTGACCTGATTCAGGAAGAAGTTTTCGAGGTGGCATTCATGATGATATATGAGAAGGCTGCCAACCACAACATTTGGACAGTGGATAGCTGGTGGTGTCATACCTCTAAGAAGATATGGTCACACAGAAGAAAGGCATAGCAGAGGCCAAACATCTGGAGGTGTCCGCACAAGATGTGTTCCTATGTAGCCCTGGGCCCATTTGTGTCCATCATTGTCAGTGCAGCATCCCACAGGAAAAAACGGGGGTGAAGAGCAAGAGGACTCCGTTCCGAGAAAAGAGGCTACTTTGCAGAAGCAGAGGTGGACACTGATAAAACCTCCTCATCTGCTGATAGGACAGCAGCTGTCTCTGTATGCTGTCAGCCTTGTCATGGATTGGGGTGGGAGGGCAACCCACCCTCACAGCGGTTTCTGCACATAGAATGGCAGCAATGTCACTGGCTCCAAGTCCAGCAGCATGACTACAAGCAAATTTATTATTATTATTGATAATAATTATTATTTGGGTGGCATGGTAGTTCAGTGGTTAGCGCTGCTGCCTCACAGTGCCTGGGATCCGAGTTTGATTACGACCTTGTGTGGGTTGCCTCTGGGTGCTCTGGTTTCCTCCCACACTCCAAATATGTGCAGGCTTAGGTGGCTTGGTCATGCTAAATTGCTGATAGGAGTCAAAGATATGTAGGTTAGGTGGCTTATAGGGGGATGGGTCTGAGTGGGATGCTTTGAGGGTCAGATTGGACTTGTTGGGCCAAATGGCCTGTTTCCACACTGAACAAATAACCTCTATCGGCTGAACCCATATGAGTTGACCACAAATGAATAGCAGATACAATATACAAGCAAGGAACAGAGTAGGCCATTTTATCTTTATAGCCTGCTCCCCCATTCAATAAGACCATGGCTGATTTGATTTTAACCTCAATTCCACATTTCTGCACATTTCAAATAATCTTTCATCTCTTGTTAAAACAAGGATCTGTCTACCACTTTCTTAAAAAACATTTTACACATTCTCCAACCATCGTTTTTTACGGAAAGGAATTCCAAAGATCCATAACCCTCTGAGATAAAATGCTTCCTCATCTCTGTTTTAAATGGATTTCTCCTTATTTCTAACTATGACCACCATTGAATCATAGGGTCAAGCAGCACAAAAGAAGCCCTCCAGTCCATTGAATCTGCACTGACCTGTCTTAAACCATTGAATCATCGAAATGATACAACACAGAAGGGGTTCATTCAGCCCATTTTATCCATATCAATACACTGTCCAACACATGACCGAGAACCTCTTTATTTTTTGAAGATTTCAAGTGTTTGTTGTAAACAATTCAAAAGTTTTGAGATTTTTGCCTCCCAGACAATGTACTTCACACTCCCATCACCTTCTGGGTGACAAAGTTTTCCTCAAATCCCCTGCCCTTCATCCTAAATTTACGCATCTTTGTTATTGACTCTTAAACCAAGGGGAGCAGCTTTTGCTTATCTGCTCCATCCATCTCCCTCATATTCTTATACACCTCAATTAGCTTCCTCCCTCAGCCTTCTCTGCTCCAAAGAAAAAAACCTGAGTCCATCCTCCCTGTCTTCATAGCTAAAATGCTCCAATGAACCAACATTGTGGTGAATCTCATCTGCACTTCCTCCACTGCAATAATGTGACAACCAGAACTTTAAACAGTACTCCAGCTGAGGCCTACGTTTTGTACAGTTCCAGCATAACCTTCCTGATGCTAGTTCTAGATTCTCCCACAAGAGTAAAAATGCTTTCAAAATCCATCCAGTCAAGTCAGCACAGCAATTTACATACAGATTCAAGAAAGTCACCTCTGACTCTTCTAAACTCCAGAGGATACAGGCCTAGCCTGCCTAGCCATTCCTCACGGGTCAATCTGTTCAGTCCAGAGTTAGTCCACATTTGAAAAGGCTTAAAAAGGCCCATTAGAGGTAAGCAGTTCTTAGTTTCACCAGCACCATCAGGCAGCTAAGAGGAGAAACTTGGGAAATTTGCAAAGGCTTAAAAAAGTCAATTGTAAGTAGGCAGTTGTTAGTTTCACCAGTGACCACCCAAGCAGTGAAGAAAGAAAAGGCAGGTTGTAGCAGTGCAGCAATTTTTGAGAAGGGCTGCTTTGCTGTCAAAGTGCTGCTGGTAAGTCCAAATGCAGGGTACAACTTTGTACCCTTGCATGCTCCAGAGAGTCTGAAGTTGTTTGTTTCCTGCCTGGCTTCCATTGTTTAAGCTGGGGCATGAATGGGGGTCTTCCTTTTAGTTTCTGCAAGCTAACCCCTGTTCCAGACACTTGCCCCTGGGCTTGTATATTTCCCAGTCTGTGCCAGCCAGTCTTCTCCTGGCTCAGTTGCAGCCCATGTTTTCTGAAGTCCCAAAGGTTCAGTGAATTTACTCCACTGTAATTTCCACAACTTATGCCTTCAGAGGGGTTTTACATCCAGGGTATGTCCATAAACAGGTGGGAATTTTTACCCCATCTTACAGCATCAGGACACAAATTGCTCATCTCAGAATTCCTGCCTTTTGCCAGTATTTATATTGCTAATGCAGGTCAACTATTGGTCAGTCATTCTCACCTTATCCTTAGAATTCAGCTTATTTGTACTTGCTGAACCAATGTTACGTTAATGTCTGGATCTGTGTGATCCTTACAGAAATCATAGGAGCAGCATGGTGGCTCAGTGGTTAGCACTGCTGCCTTACAGCATCAGGGACCAAGCTTTAATTTCAGCCTTGGGTGACAGCCCGTATGGCGTTTGCACATTCTGCCCTTGTCTGCGTGGGTTTCCTCCCAGAATCCAAAGATAGTGGATTGGCCATGCTAATTTGCTCCATAATGTCCAGGAATGTGTAAGCTCGATGGGTTAGCTATGATAAACGCAGGGTTATGTGGTTAAGGTGGGAGAGTGGGATGGTGTTAGAGGATGGGTGTAGACTGGATAGGCCAAGTGGCCTCGTTTGACACTGTAGGGATTCTATGAACCCAAACTGAATGTCTGTAAGCAAATTGTTACTGAGCAGATGCTGTTTTATGGCAGTGTCAACAACACCTTCAATCACTATGCCAATGATTGAAGGTTGATTAATCTCATGCTAATAGGCTTTCTTTTGTGGACAGAATATAGCTGGGCAATTTTCACATCATGAGTAAATGCCAGTGTTGCAGCTGTACTGGAGCAGATTGGTCCAAGATGCAAGTGGTTCTGGACCACAAGTTCTCAGTACTCTAGCCTTTGCTGTATCCAGTACATTTATTTCTTAATTTCTTAATATAACATGGAATGAATCGATTTGCTGAAGATGGGTATTTGTGATGGTGGCGACCTGTGGAGGAGGCTGAGATTTGGGACTTCTGGCTGCAGATGGTTGCAAACGCTTTAGTCTTGACTTTCGTACTGATGTGCTATGCTCCTCCATCATCATAGAGAAGGGTAATTTTCCTGAACACACCTAAATTCCTCTCATTTGATCCCTGAATACTGTGGCAGTCCCAGTCTATGTTTGTAAAGTTAAAATCCCCTGCTATTACAACTCTGCTACTCTTACAGCTATTTGTGATCTCTGTATATATTTGCTCCTCAATTTCCCATTGACTGTTGGGAGCCCATAGTACAATCCCTTCAAAGTGATCATCCACTTCTTATTTCTCAGTTTACCCCAAATAACATCACTGGACAATCCCTCAGAAATATCCTAAGTAATGCCATGATGTTATCCCTAATCAAAAACAACACTCCCTCACCTGTCTTGCCTCCCTTTCTATTTTTGCTGTAGCATCTGTACTCTGTAACATTGAGCTACAAGTCCTGTCCCTTCCTCAACAACACTTCTGTAACAGCTATGATATTCCAGTCCCATATACCCATCGATGCCGAGTTCATCTGGTTACCTGTCAGGCATCTTGCATTGAAGCAAATGCACTTTAATTCATCAGTCTTCCCTCATTTCTTGTTGTGCTCTTGCCTGCCTTGTCTATTTAACTTGCTTTCTTAGCTTTCTCTTTTGCCTCATTACTCTTTAGAGTTCCACACCCCCCCTCACCCCGCCCCACCCACCTCTAGAGACGAGTTCAAACCCTCCTGATTAGCTCCAGGAAATCTCGCAGCCAGGATATTAGACCTCTCCTTTTGTGCAACCCATTTGAAATAATACACAGGTCACCTCTGCCCCAGAAGAGATTTCAATAATCCAACAACCTGAATCCCTGCCCCTGCACCAGCTCCTCAATCACACATTCATTTGCCCTTACTTCTTATACCTAATCTTACCAGCACATGGCACCAAGAGTAATCAAGAGATTACTACTCTTGGGGTCCTACTTTCTGACCTCCTGCCTAACTCCCTATATTCACTCTGGAGGGCCTCATCCCATTTTCTACTTATGTGATTGGTACCATTGTGTACAACAACCTTTGGCTGCTCATGAGCTGCTCTTGAGAAACCAACCAGTGCTCAGGCACAAAACACTGAACATTCCACATCATTGTGCTGCATGCAAATCTGTTCCACCTATGGATGTAAAGACATTCACAACACTATTCAAACCTGAACGAATACCCATCCAAGGGAAATACTGGACATTCCAAAACCATCAAAAACCATTCACACCTTCTCAAGTGAATACGAAGCCATTCAGCCCCGAGGAACGATAGCTCAACAGATGTGGCAGGAGATAAGGCGGCTTGCAGTTGGGTACAACTGGAGACCCGAAGCCCAGCACCATGGAGAGAAGAGAAGGAAGAGCAGGAGAAAGAGAGTGAGAACATGTGAGTAATACCAGCCTTGTGATACAAGCATTGCGATACTAGCATCATCCCCCGATTCCAACACAGTGTGTGCGCCGAGGTGGGCTCTGTGATGAGAATTTGAGACTCTGAGTAAGAAGCAGGCCCTGCTCACAAAGGAAAGGAACCTTTGAAGAGCAGGTGTGCATGCTGGAATGGATAGAGATAGACGAAGCTGATGTGCTGAAAATTTTGTCAAACATTAAGATTGACAAGTCGCCAGGCCCGGATCAGATTTGTCCTCGGCTGCTTTGGGAAGCGAGAAATGCAATTGCTTCGCCACTTGCGAAGATCTTTGCATCCTCGCTCTCCACTGGAGTCGTACCTGAGGACTGGAGAGAGGCAAATGTAATTCCTCTCTTCAAGAAAGGAAATAGGGAAATCCCCGGCAATTATAGACCGGTAAGTCTCACGTCTGTCGTCTGCAAGGTGTTAGAAAGGATTCTGAGGGATAAGATTTATGACCATCTGGAAGAGCATGGCTTGATCAAATACAGTCAACACGGCTTTGTGAGGGGTAGGTCATGCCTTACAAACCTTATTGAGTTTTTTGAGGATGTGACTAGAAAAGTTGATGAGGGTCGAGCTGTGGATGTGGTGTATATGGACTTCAGTAAGGCATTTGATAAGGTTCCCCATGGTAGGCTCATTCAGAAGGTTAGGAGGAATGGGATACAGGGGAACTTAGCTGCTTGGATACAGAATTGGCTGGCCAACAGAAGACAGCGAGTGGTAGTAGAAGGAAAATATTCTGCCTGGAAGTCAGTGGTGAGTGGAGTTCCACAGGGCTCTGTCCTTGGGCCTCTACTGTTTGTAATTTTTATTAATGACTTGGACGAGGGAATTGAAGGATGGGTCAGCAAGTTTGCAGACGACACAAAGGTCGGAGGTGTCGTTGACAGTGTAGAGGGCTGTTGTAGGCTGCAGCGGGACATTGACAGGATGCAGAGATGGGCTGAGAGGTGGCAGATGGAGTTCAACCTGGATAAATGCGAGGTGATGCATTTTGGAAGGTCGATTTTGAAAGCTGAGTACAGGATTAAGGATAGGATTCTTGGCAGCGTGGAGGAACAGAGGGATCTTGGTGTGCAGATACATAGATCCCTTAAAATGGCCACCCAAGTGGACAGGGTTGTTAAGAAAGCATATGGTGTTTTGGCTTTCATTAACAGGGGGATTGAGTTTAAGAGTCGTGAGATCTTGTTGCAGCTCTATAAAACTTTGGTTAGACCGCACTTGGAATACTGCATCCAGTTCTGGGCGCCCTATTATAGGAAAGATGTGGATGCTTTGGAGAGGGTTCAGAGGAGGTTTACCAGGATGCTGCCTGGACTGGAGGGCTTATCTTATGAAGAGAGGTTGACTGAGCTCGGTCTCTTTTCATTGGAGAAAAGGAGGAGGAGAGGGGACCTAATTGAGGTATACAAGATAATGAGAGGCATAGATAGAGTTGATAGCCAGAGACTATTTCCCAGGGCAGAAATGGCTAGCACGAGGGTTCATAGTTTTAAGCTGTTTGGAGGAAAGTATAGAGGGGATGTCAGAGGCAGGTTCTTTACGCAGAGAGTTGTGGGAGCATGGAATGCGTTGCCAGCAGCAGTTGTGGAAGCAAGGTCATTGGGGTCATTTAAGAGACTGCTGGACATGTATATGGTCACAGAAATTTGAGGGTGCATACATGAGGATCAATGGTCGGCACAACATTGTGGGCTGAAGGGCCTGTTCTGTGCTGTACTGTTCTATGTTCTATGTTCTATGAAAGCACCCTTGCAACCACTGATCACCAGCAACTAACTACAAACCTCTACTCGACATCCAGAAACAACCAAAGGCATCCAAAGACACAAAACACTGACTGGGGGGAACACCAGCAATACCCACCACCATCCAAGACAACGTCCACTCACAAGGACCATCAGAAAAGAAAGAACACCCAAGGTACTCACTGGTCTGGTCCCACACACCTAATCGCATCAGTGGACACCACTGGACTGACTGTTACGGGTATTGCAGCGTGGAGTCCCAGCTTCAGCAAGAAACTGTGGACAAGAGCCGTTCAAAATTGAATTTTCACACCAGAGGTGAGCCCGAGCTCATCGAGACCCTCTAACCCAGTCTGGCTAGTCTTAGGTAGCGGAAGGTGGGGTTTGGGAGGGCTAACAGTGTAGGGCACCCCTCAGGAAGCAAAGTGGACTGGGACACCGGGTCAGCAGGCACTCTCTCTTTCTCTTTCTCTCTCCCTTGTTAGCATAAGAAACAGCCAACCCACTGTATCTGTTTATGCATTGTATTAAGTCTTGACTGCAAGGCTTAACTGGGGTAATAGGAACTGCAGATCCTGGAGAATCCAGGACAACAAGGTGTGGAGCTGATGAACACAGCATCTTAGGAGCAGGAAAGCTGATGTTTCGGGCCTGGACCCTTCATCAGAAATTGGGGAGGGGAAGAGGGTTCTGAAATAAATAGGGAGAGAGGGGGAGGCAGATCAGAGATGGCGCTCTAGCAAAACTGGGATCAATGGGTATCAGGAGCAAACTCTCTGGCTGTTGGAGTCATACCTGACACATAGGAAGATGGTCATGGTTGTTGGAGGTCAGTCATTTCAGCTCCAGGACATTTCTACAGGAGTTCCTCAGGATAATGTCCTCAGCCCAACCACCTTCAGCTGCTTCAATGACGTTCCTTCCATCATAAGATATGATGTGGGAACGTTGACCAATGATTGCACACAATGTTCAGCACCATTCACGACTCTTCAGATACTGAAGCAAATCCATGTTCAAATGCAAGATAAGGACAATGTCCAGGCTTGGGCTGACAAGTGGTAAGTAACATTCATGCCACACAAATATCAGACTATGATCATCACGAATAGGAGACAATCTAACCACCACCTGTTGGCATTTAATGGTGTTACCACCATGAATCCCCCACTATCAACATCCTGGGGGTTACCATTGACCAGAAATTCAACTGGATTCACCACATAAACACAGTGGCTACAACAGCAGTTAGAAGCTAGACATTCTGCAGCAAATAACTCACTTCTTGACTCCTCAAAGCCTGTCCACCATCTACAAAGCACAAGTCAGGAGTGATAGGATACTCTACACTTACCTGGATGAGTGCAGCCTCAATAACACTGAAGAAGCTTGACACCATCCAAAACAAAGAAGTCTACTTGATTGGCACTATATCCACAAGAATCCACCCACTCCACCACTGATACATAGTAGCAGCAAAGTATACTATCTACAAGGTGCACTGCAGAAATTCACTAAAGATCCTCAGACAGCACCTTCCAAACCCACTGCCAATTACATCTAGAAGGACAAGGACAGAAGATATATCAGAACCTTCAAGTTGCCCTCCAAGCTACTTACCTTCCTAACTTGAAAATACATCGCCGTTCCTTCATGTTGCTGGTCAAAATCATGGAATTCCCTCCCTACTGGCATTGTTGGTGAACTCACAGCAGTTGACTGCAGCAGCTTAAGAAGGCAGCTCACCGCCACCACCTTCTCAAGGGCAATTAGTGAGAGGCAATAAAAGCTGGCCAGCTAGCAATGCCCACATCCCACAAATGAATAAAAAAAAACCTGCCCAGAGCACATCCACCATCTCTAAGGTATACATCAAGAATGTGAAGGAATACTTTCCACTAGTCTGGATCAGTGCAGCTCCAACAACACTGTAGAAATTCAGTCCCATCCACGGCAGAACCAGTTTGATTGCCACCCATCAGAATTCACTCTAACCACAGCAGAAGCACATTGGAAGTTGTACTTACAATCTACAAGATATACAATATCACTTGCCAACTCTTTCAACAGGATCTTCCAAACTTTTACCACTTAGAAGGACAAGCACAGATGCATTGGAACTTAATGCCTTGTCATCATTCTGACTTAGAATGATACTGCTGTTCTTTCACTGTCACTGGGTCAAATTTCTACAAATTCCTTGTTAACAGCAATGTGAGTGTATCTACTCAGTGTAATTTGCAGCGGCTAAGGAAGGCATCTCACCACCCCCTTCTCAAAGTTAATTAAAGGATGGACAGTAAATGGTGGCCCCAGCCAGCAAAGCTCACTTCCTGTGAAAATTAAGTTTCAAAAATAAAACCTGAGAAAGCACAAAGAAACCCCATTGCCTTACTGTTTAGAGCATTAAATAATTTTCAATTATTTCTGAAATGAGGCACACCCACTGCACCACACAACCAGCCCAGCTCTTCCCCTCCACCCACTGCATCCCAAAACCAGTCCAACCTGTCTCTGCCTCCCTAACCTGTTCTTCCTCCCACCCCAAGCCGCACCCCCATCTCCTACCTACTAACCTCATCCCACCTCCTTGACCTGTCCGTCTTCCCTGGACTGACCTATCCCCTCCCTACCTCCCCACCTATACTCTCTCCACCTATCTTCTTTTCTCTCCATCTTCGGTCCGCCTCCCCCTCTCTCCCTATTTATTCCAGAACCCTCACCCCATCCCCCTCTCTGATGAAGGGTCCAGGCCCAAAACGTCAGCTTTTGTGCTCCTGAGATGCTGCTTGGCCTGCTGTGTTCATCCAGCCTCACATTTTATTATCTTGGATTCTCCAGCATCTGCAGTTCCCATTATCTCTCATCCAAATGCAATTACCTGTTCTGAAACAACAACTGCAGCAATTGTGAATTAAACAATTCACTGTGAAATGTACAAGCAGGGAACCACAGTTTAGCAGAAGCCACAAAAAAATGAGAAGACAATGGCCGTTCTGAAACAAACTATTGAGACTAGTAACTTCTCTTTGTCTGCAAGTGCTGTGTGACGTTTGTTTAACCACCCTGAAGTAAAAGGTACTTTGAAGCAAAATCTTTTAAACATTGAAATTTTGCTCCATCAGGATTGCATCCAGGAGAATAGTTAAACTAAACAACTGCAAGTTTGAATCAGCGCATCAAGACCATTGAATGGCAGAACAATGATGTGGTCTAATTGCCAGACTTGAAAGAGCAAACAGCCCCAGTGGAGTTGGGGAGTGGAGAGAGGACATGGTGACAGAAAATGTAACAAGATAAAAGAAAAGGAAAAATTGAGAGAATGTAACAAGTAAAGCTAAGCGAAAGGGAAGAAATGGAAGTTGGTTCATAATTTGAAGGTGTTGAACTCATTTTTAAGTCCAGAAGGCTGTAAGGTGCTGAGGCTGAAAATGAAATCTTTGCACTGTGAATCACTGGTGCACTGCAGCATGCCAAGGACAGACAAATGGGCATGCAAGCAGGATGTTTTGTTAAAATGACTGGCTACGGGAAGTTCGGGGTCATGCACTCGCACAGACCATAGGTGTTCTGCAAAGCGGTCACCCTGTCTGTGTTTGGTTTCTCAAGTGGGCGACTACTTTGCTGAACACCTCCGATCCGTGCACAAGCATGACCCTGAACTTCCTGTAGCCAGTCATTTTAACACAGTGTCCTGCTCGCATGCCCACTTGTCTGTCCTCGGCATGTTTAATCACAGCGCAAACTGGAGAAACAACATCTCATAAGAACTAGGAGCAGGAGTAGGCCGTCTGGTCCTTCGAGCCTGCTTCGCATCTTCTGAGTAGGCACCTTCTGGACTTAGCATTGAGTTCAACACTTTCAAATTCTGAACCAACTCCCATTTCTTCCCTTTCTTTTAGCCTTACTTCTTACATTTTATGTCTTCATGTCCTCTCTCTCATCCCGTAACGCCAATAGGATTACCTGCTCTTTGAAGTCTGACAGTGAGACACACCATTGTTCTGCCATTCTCACACTCCAATTACTTAATCTGAATTATCAACATCTTTTCTCCACCAGCATGCTGCACCCACTGCTCCCACACCAAACCCTCCCCTCCACCAACTATTGAATGAATGCTGCTCCTTCCACACTTCACTTCAGCTCTCATAGAATAGAATCATAGAGTCCCTACAGTGTGGAAACAGGCCATTTGGCCCAACAAGCCCACACTGACCGTCAGAGTATCCCGCCCAGTCCCATTCCCCCTATAACCCACCTAATCTATACATCCCTGAAGACAACAGGTAATTTAGCATGACCAATCCACCAGTTTTTGGACTGTGGGAGGAAACCAGAGCACCCGGAGGAAACCCACATAGACACTGGGAGAATGTGCAAACTCCACACAGTCACCCAAGGGTGGAATTGAACCCGGGACCTGGTACTGTGAGGCAGCAGTGCTAACTACTGAGCCACCATGCCGTCCTGCTCTGATGAAGGATCATCTAGACTTGAAATGTTATTAATGCAGTGTTATTTATTTTGAGATAATTTGAATATAAAATCAGAGATGTACTACTGAAACTTTATAAGGCTCTGGCCAGGCCACATTTAGAGTATTGCATTCAGTTTTGGGCCCCATATCTTAGTAAAGATGTACTGGCCCTGAAACAGGTTCAGAGGAAGTTTACAAGAATGGTCCCAGGAATGGCAAGCATAACACATGAGGAATGTTTGAGGACTCTGGGACTATATTCATTAGAGTTTAGATGGATGAGGAGAGATCTAATTGAAACTTTCGGAATACTGAATGGCCTGGACAAAGTGGATGTTGGGAAGACAGTCTCGGCCCCGAGGGCACAGCCTTAGAGTAAAGGGAAGACATTTTAGAATGGAGATAAGGAGAAACTACTTCAACCAGAGAGTGGTGAATCTATGGAATTCACTGCCACAGAAGGGCTGTGGAGGCCAGGTCACTGAGTACATTTAAGACTGAGATAGATAGGTTCTTGATTATCAAGGGGATCAAGGGTTACAGGGAGAAAGTAGGAGAATGGGCTTGAGAAACTTATCAGACACGATTGAATGGTGGAGCAAACTCATTGGGCCGAATGGTGTAATTTCTGCTCCGATGTCTTATAGACTTATGGTCGTATGAAATGTTAGCTTGCTGTCTGCCCAAGGATGCTGTCTGACCTGCATTTGTTGTTTTCAGTACAGATTCGAACATCTGTAGTAATTTGTTCCAAACCTGTCCTACCTTTTTCCCCTGAACCCAATTCCCTCCAGACAAGTGACAGACATGGCATATTCACAACTGAAACTGTCACTCCAACTGTTCTGAAGGCGATTGGGTAGTTTTGGCTGAATTCAGTAAGGTGTAGAGCCTCTTTTTTTTAAAACATCCACTGAGTGAATGGACATTTCAATTTCATTAAAAGTGAATGATTAATAAATTATGATCAGTAAGTAATATACCCTTACTATCCGTGTGCCTGAATAATTAGGCTTAATAATGAACACAATTGTTAAATTCATGTTCTTTTGCCCAGAGGCTGATACTCTGCCGCCAGGAAGTATCTGGCTTAATTTACTCATTCGTCTAGTGAGTAACTTCTGATCATGCTTTGGTACAGCAGGTGCTTTGTGCTAATATATTCTGTATATGCCATTCAAACCCGTAAATAATACCATTGTGTGTGTTTTAATTAAAAGCCCAACATATATTTGTATTTGTATGGTGATTCTTTTGCTTAAGATTTGATTAAATATTATAAATACCACAAATTTATTCATCAAACACAGCTGAATTATACTGCGCTGAAGATTGCAACGTAGCTGCTTCACAATCGTATTTCTATCCTTTCACTCTCCTTTGGTATTTTTAGGGCTACTGGTATTTAAAAAATGTACATGACGTAATATTACAACTTTTATTGATAATGTATTTTTTGGGAAAATATATTCACTCAAATATTGAAAACATGGCAATCAAATGAGTCAATTTTGCAGGTAACTATATTTTCTCAGTGTTTTCATTCTCTATGAAGGTTAAAGAACGAGAAAAAAGAAAATTACAGCACAGGAACAGATCCTTCAGCCCTCCAGGCTTGCACTGATCCAGATCCTCTATCTAAACCTGTCACCTATTTTCCAAGGATCTGTATCCCTCTGTTCCCTGCCCATTCACGTATCGGTCTAGATACATCTTAAATGACGCTGTCGTGCCCACCTCTACCACGTCTGCTGGCAACACGTTCTAGGCACCCACCACCCTCTGCGTAAAGAACTTCCACACATATCTCCCTTAAACTTTCCTCTCTTACCTTGAAATTGTGACCCCTATTAATTGAATCCCCAACTCTGGGAAAAAACTTCTTGCTATCCACCCTGTCTATGCCTTCTATAATTTTTTAGACCTCAATCAAGTTCCCCTCAACCTCCATCTTTCTAATGTAAACAATCCTAATCTATTCAACCTCTCTCCGTAGCTAGCGCCCTCCATACCAGGAAACATCCTGGTGAACCTTCT
This sequence comes from Stegostoma tigrinum, assembly GCF_030684315.1. Taxonomy (NCBI): domain Eukaryota; kingdom Metazoa; phylum Chordata; class Chondrichthyes; order Orectolobiformes; family Stegostomatidae; genus Stegostoma; species Stegostoma tigrinum. The sequence goes on from NC_081359.1 coordinate 46,135,221, forward strand.
CTGCACCCTCTCCAAAGCATCCACATCCTTTTGGCAATGTGGCGACCAGACTGTGTGCGGTATTCCAAATGTGGTCAAACCAAAGTCATATACAACTGTAACTCGACCTGCCAACTCTTGTCCGAAGAATGAAAGCATGCCATATGCCTTCTTGGCCACACTTTCGACCTGCGTTGCCACCTCCAGGGTTCAATGGATCTGAACACCCAGATCTCTCCATACATCAATTTTCCCCAGGGCTTTTCCATTTTCCATTGAGTTTGCTCTTGAACTGGATCTTCCAAAATGCATCACCTCGCATTTGCCTGGATTAAACTCTGTCTGCCATTTCTCTGCCCAACTCTCCAATCCGTCTACATTTTTCTGCATTCTCTGACAGTCTCCGTCACTATCTGCTACTCCACCAATCTTAGCGTCATCTGCAAACTTGCTAATCAGATCATCTATACCTTCCTCCTGATCACTTATGCATATCACAAAGAAGTGATCCCAACACAGATCCCTGTGGAGCACCACTGGTCAAAGTTATCCATTTTGTGAAACTCCCTGCCACTGCAACACTCTGTCGCCTGTTGCCCAGCCAGTTCTCTATCCAACTAGTTCGTACACCCTGGACCCCATGCGACTTCACTTTCTCCATATCAGCCTACCGTGGGGAACCTTATCAAATGTCTTACTGAAGTCCATGTATATGACATGTATAAGGCATTTGATAAGGTTCCCCATGGTAGGCTCATTCAGAAGGTCAGGAGGAATGGGATACAGGGGAACTTAGCTGCTTGGATACAGAATTGGCTGGCCAACAGAAGACAGCGAGTGGTAGTAGAAGGAAAATATTCTGCCTGGAAGTCAGTGGTGAGTGGAGTTCCACAGGGCTCTGTCCTTGGGCCTCTACTGTTTGTAATTTTTATTAATGACTTGGACGAGGGAATTGAAGGATGGGTCAGCAAGTTTGCAGACGACACAAAGGTCGGAGGTGTCGTTGACAGTGTAGAGGGCTGTTGTAGGCTGCAGCGGGACATTGACAGGATGCAGAGATGGGCTGAGAGGTGGCAGATGGAGTTCAACCTGGATAAATGCGAGGTGATGCATTTTGGAAGGTCGAATTTGAAAGCTGAGTACAGGATTAAGGATAGGATTCTTGGCAGCGTGGAGGAACAGAGGGATCTTGGTGTGCAGATACATAGATCCCTTAAAATGGCCACCCAAGTGGACAGGGTTGTTAAGAAAGCATATGGTGTTTTGGCTTTCATTAACAGGGGGATTGAGTTTAAGAGTCGTGAGATCTTGTTGCAGCTCTATAAAACTTTGGTTAGACCGCACTTGGAATACTGCGTCCAGTTCTGGGCGCCCTATTATAGGAAAGATGTGGATGCTTTGGAGAGGGTTCAGAGGAGGTTTACCAGGATGCTGCCTGGACTGGAGGGCTTATCTTATGAAGAGAGGTTGACTGAGCTCGGTCTCTTTTCATTGGAGAAAAGGAGGAGGAGAGGGGACCTAATTGAGGTATACAAGATAATGAGAGGCATAGATAGAGTTGATAGCCAGAGACTATTTCCCAGGGCAGAAATGGCTAGCACGAGGGGTCATAGTTTTAAGCTGGTTGGTGGAAAGTATAGAGGGGATGTCAGAGGCAGGTTCTTTACGCAGAGAGTTGTGAGAGCATGGAATGCGTTGCCAGCAGCAGTTGTGGAAGCAAGGTCATTGGGGTCATTTAAGAGACTGCTGGACATGTATATGGTCACAGAAATTTGAGGGTGCATACATGAGGATCAATGGTCGGCACAACATTGTGGGCTGAAGGGCCTGTTCTGTGCTGTACTGTTCTATGTTCTATGTTCTATTCTATGTTCTATGACATCTATAGCCCCTCCCTCACCTGTCAACATTGTCACTTCCTCAAGGAATTCTATCAAGTTGGTAAGACATGACCTTCCCTGCACAAAACCATGCTGCCTATTATTACTAAGCCCATTTTCTTCCAAATGTAAATGGATCCTATCCCTCAGTATCTTCTCCAGCAACTTCCCCACCACTGACATCAGGCTCACTGGTCTGTAATTACTTGGATTATCCTTGCTACTCTTCTTAAACAAGGGGACAACATCAGCAATTCTCCAGATCTTCGGGACCTTACCCGTGCTCAAGGATGCTACAAAGATATCTGTTAAGGCCCCAGCTATTTCCTCTCTCACTTCCCTCAGTACCTGGGATAGATCCCATTCAGACCTGGGGACTTGTCCACCCTACTGCCTTTTAGAATACCCAACACCTCGCCCCTCCTTATGCTGACTTGACCTAGAGTAATCAAACATCTATCCTTAACCTCAACATCCATCAAGTCCCTCTCCTTGGTGAATACTGACACAAAAGTACTTATTAAGAATCTCACTCATTTTCTCTGAATCCTCGCATAACTTCCCTCCTTTGACTTTGAGTGGGCCAACCCTTTCTAAAGTTACCCTCTTGTTCCTTATGTACAAATAAAAGACTTTGGTATTTTCCATAACCCTGTTTGCTAAAGATATTTCATGGCCTCTTCTAACCCACTTAATTCCTCATTTCAGATGGGTCCTACTTTCCTGATATTCTCCAAAGCTTTGTCTATTTTCAGTGCCTGCACCTTATGTATGCTTCCTTTTTCCTCTTTGCTCATCTCACAATTTCACCTGTCATCCATGGTTCCCTAATCTTCCCCTTTCTATCCCTCATTTTCATAGGGAAATATCTGTCCTGCACTCTAATCAACCTGTCTTTAAAACCTCCCACATATCAAATGTGGATTTATCCTCAAACAGCAGCTCCCAATCCATATTCCCCAGCTCCTGCTGAATTTTCCTATAGTTGGCCTTTCCCCAATTTAGCACACTTCCTTCGGCCCACTCTCGTTTTTGTCCATGAGTATTCTAAAACTTACAGAATTGTGATCACTATTCCCAAAGTAATCCCCCTATTGAAACTTAAACATATCAGATCAAGTACTTTATAAATCTGGGCATAAAGTACATAACGAAGGAGCTTGTATACCCATTCAACATGAATTTTGTGTCCAGGTCTGGTTATGCTTTGTATGGAAGATATGAAGGCATGACAGACAATTTGCAAAAGATTCTTAATTGTTTCAGAGATAAGGAATTTGAGTTATGTAGATAGATATTAGAAGCTGGAGCTGTTTCTCGAGGAGAAGAGAAGTGATGAAGAAGAGATGGTAGAGAGGAGATTTAAGAGTGCTGTTCAAAATTATGATGGGTCGGGAGAAAGTAGATAGAGAGAAACTGTTCCCATTTGGGAGGAGGATTGAGAGCTAATGGCTATTGATTTCAATTGATTGGTAACCAAAGCAATGCAACATTAAGATAAACTTTGTTTATCAGTAAGTGTTTAGCATCTGGCATCACTGCCTTAGTGTGTTGAGGTAGATTCAATCAAAGTTTTCAAAACAAAACAGATCACTATCTAAAGAGAAATAATTCCCGGGACTCTGGGGTAAAGCTGGAAGAGGGGTATTAAATGAGTTTCTGTTTCACAGAGGCAGCCTGGCAACAATGGGCCATTTGGTCTCCTCCTGTGGTGTAACCAATTCTGATTCTATGATTTGACCCCCCCAATCCCTTCACAACCAAATTGTCTGCTGGTACAAGCTCATGAAGGAAGATGGCAATTTTGGGAAAAAAAAATCTGAAAGGCTGCAACTGCATGTGAAACTACATCTCATAGAATTCCTACAGTGTGGAAACAGGCCCTTCAGCCCAACAAGTCCATGCTGACCCTACAGTATCCCACCCAGACTCATCCCTGAACACTACGGGCAATTTGGCATGACCAATCCACTTAGCCTGCACATCTTTGGACTGTGGGAGGAAATCAGAACACCCGGAGGAGAGTCCACACAGACACGGGGAGAACATGCAAACTCTACACAGACAGTCACCTGAGGGTGGAATCGAACTGGGGTGTCTGGTGCTATGAGGCAGCAGTGCTAACCACTGAGCAACCATGCCACCATGGAAGAAAGTACGTGAAACCAGAATAGCAGAAGAAGAAGAGAAATAAAAAAAGATTTGAGGAGCTAAAGAGTCCAGTATTGATATTTTCATGGCTAGTAACCTCACAAGCTGTGCATATGATTATAAGAATAGCGTGAACTAAAGATTATTACTATCTTGACTAAATTTCTGACTTGCAATTGAAATTACTAGTGTAGGTATCAGTCTAAGATTAATAGTTGCACCTTGGGTCATAGCCAGGAAGGGCCCTGTTTACATCGCTTTGTTCATGTCAAGCTGTATCATTTAACAGTTCTACTTTAGAGAAAGTTTGGGATATCCTTGCATACCCAGATCTTGAGACATTATAATTGTTTCCAAGGAGTTAAACATGTTTAGAAAGAGGTGATGAGAATCTTTGCTCTTTAATTGTTGATGTTCAGATTGAGTTGGTTTACAATTGCCTGTAAGTTCAGTGATCACAACAAAAATCCGCTATAAATGCACTGTATACACACTCAAAAGCCCATTCTGCAGATGGGCCTAAAGGCAGCCTTCCTGGAGCCACTGCATCGTCCTATGCTGTTTGATTAGAAGGGTTTTGGTAGTTCAGCTCACTTCAGTAGGGTCTTGACACAGGTTCTTCATGTGCAGGAAATATTCTTCTTGAAGTTGGAGTCAGAGGTTCAGTGGCTGTTAAAGGGTTACAGCATTTTTTTCTGGAGTATTTGATAAGAGCCAATTTGCCCATAGGAAATATCAGAACAGTATCTTTCAGTAAAGAGCCTAGAAACTTTGTTAAATGTTATAGACCTTAGAAAGACAGCAATGTCAGGATAGATGAAAATCCATCACAACATGTAAACATTATGGAAGCTGGTCAATCATTTAAATGCTACGCTTTGGGCATATGATTTTTGTTGAAGATAAAGACATCAAGCAAACAACTGGAAACAGACCTTTTGGTCCAACTCATCCATATTGACGAGGCTTCCCAAACTAAACTAGTCCCATTTACCTGTAATGGCTGATATCCCTCTAAACCTTTCTTACTCACACGCCTGTCTTTCAAATGCTCTAACACTACCTACATTAACCACTTCCTCTGATAATTCATTCCAGATACATACCACCCTCTGTGTGAAAAGGTCAACCCTCATGTCCCCTTTAAATCGTTCCCCTCTCACCATAAACATAGGTCCCCTGGTTTTTAACTCTCCTACGTTAGGGAAAAGGCCTTTTCTATTCACCATAACTATTACCTGTCATGACTTTATAAACCTCTATAAGGTCGCCCATTAACCTCCTATGCTCCAGGAAAAGAAAAGTCACGCCCTATCCAACCCTCCTTATAATTCAAACCCTCCAAACCTGGTAACATACTGCTAATTTTTTTCTGCACCCTTTTCAATTTGATAATATAGCAGGGTGACCAAGACTGAACACAATACTCCAATGTCCTGTACAGCCACAACATGATGACCCAACGTCTGTACTCAATGTTCTGACCAATGAAGGCAAGCATCTACTTCACCATCCTGTCTACCCATTACACCACTGTCAAGGAACAATGTACCTGAACTGCCAGGTATCACTCTGTTCAACAGCACTCCTGAGGGCACTACCATTACCTTTATAAGTTCCTGTCCTGGTTTATCTTACTAAATACAATACCTTGGAAATATCTAAATTAAATTCAATCTGCCACTCCTTGGTCCATTTGTCCAGTTGATCAAGATCCCATTGTACTCCTAGATAACCTTCTCACAGTCTACTGTACCACCAATTTTGGTGTCATCTGCATGCTTCCTTCACTCTCATCCAAACTTGTTGATATAGATGACAAACATCTAGATCTAGCACCAATCCCTGTGGAACACCACGGATCACAAGCCTCTAGTCTGAAAAACAAACCTTCTTTCTACCCCCCACCCTCTGTGTCCTACCATCAAGCCATTTTTTTTTTAATCCAATTGGCTAGCGTTCCCTGGACTCCATGTGATCCCAGCTATCTATACCTGAAATATCTGAAAACAACACAGCAGGTCAGGCAGAATCCATGGAGAGATAGTAAGCTAATATTGAAATGAAGTGTGGATGGGACAGCATTTATGCAATCGTTTGGGGGGGCGGGTTGTGGTGGGGGTCGTTGTCGTAGTGTGCTCGTCGAGAAAAGATGTGGATAGTTAAATTAAGTGATTGGAATGAGACAATGGTAGAACAGTGGCATATCTCCTGCCAGGCTTGAACGGACAGTAACTTGGATGGTGTGTGTGTACGCGTGCGTGTGTGAGAGAGAGAGAGAGAGAAAATGGGGGGGGTGTGGTAGGACATGATAACAAGCTAAAAGAAAGGGAAGAAATGGTTCACAATTTGAAGGTGATGAACTCAGCATTAAGTCCAGAACACTGTTAAGTGCCCAGTCTGAAGAGGAGATGTCGTTCTTCCAGTTTGTGAATTGATTCACTGGAACACTGCAGTTTGCCAAGGACAGATATGTGGGCACACAAGCAGGACACTGTGTTAAAATGACTGACTACGGGAAGGTCGGGGTGCTGCTTGCGCAGAGACTGGAGGTGTTCCGCAAAGCAGTCACCCAGTCTGCTTTTGGTTTCTCCAATATAGAGTAGGCCATATTGAGTGCAGTGAATACAATACACAAGATTGGAGGAGATACAGTAGAAATGCTGCTTTCACCTGGAAAAAGTGTTTAGGCCCTCAGATGGTGAGATGAAGGGGCAGGTGTTGCCCCTTCTGCAGTTACATGGGAAGGTGTCACGGAGAGGGGATGTGGTGTTGGCGATTGTGGAAAGGACTAGTGTGTCCTGGAGGGAACGATCCCTATTAAATACAAACAGGGTAAGATGTGTTTTGTGGTGGCATTCTACTGGAGTTGGCTGAAGTGGCAGTGAATGATCCTTTGAATGCAGAAGCTGATGGGATGAAAGGGAGGGCAAGGGGAACCTGATCACGTTGTTGTGAGTGATGAAAAGTGTCAAGGACGGAAGAATGGGTGATAGGTCGGATGCAGTCGACAGCCCTGTCAACCGCAGTGTGTGGGAAACCACGGTCATGGAAGTTGCAAGCCATGTCATCAACGTAGTTTTGGAAGGTGGCATCATCCAAACAGATGCAATGTAGATGAAGGAACTGGGAGAATGGGATGGAGTCCATGGAGTGTGACAAGCTGTAGTAAAGGTAGCTATGGGAATCAGTGACTTTGCAGTGGATGGCAGTGAACAGTTTATTCCCTGAAATTGAGACAGAGGTCAAGGAAAGGAAGGGAAGTGTCAGAAATGGATGACGTGAAAGCTAAAGAGGTTTGGAAACTATAAGAAAAGTGTAAAAATTTTTCATGGTCCTGATAGAAGCATGAATTGGAAACGAAGCAGTCAGCTGTGTGCCAAGAAAAGAGTCGTAGAAGGGGTCTAGTGTAAGACTGGAACAGGATCGTTCCACATACTGCATTAAGTGGCCCCGCCTGGCACCCATGTAGGTGCCCACAGCAACTCCTTTGACTTGGCAGAAGTGAGATGAGTTAAAGGAGAAATTGTTCAGTGACAGAACAAGTTCAACCAGGCAGAGAAGAGTGGTGCAGGATAGGGACTGTTCAGGCCTCTGATTGTTGAAGAAGCTGAGAGCCCTCAGACCATCCTGGTGGGGAATAGAGGTATGGAGGGATTAGACATCCATGGTGGCAGTTAGGGCAAGGGAACTGGAAATTGTTATCCATTCAAAACAACAGAATATATGTTAGCATTGCCATACTGCACATAACTATTAGTTATATTGCTTTTTCTGCAAACTGCTACCTTCCATTTAAGAAATTAGAAAAACAAGACTAGGGAGGAAAGAAAACTATCCATCACATCAACATTCACCAAGCATGATGTGAAATATTGAGGATCACTGGGGAAAAGTAAGTCATATGGCAGCTGGCAACAGCAAAAAATAGGAGAAAAAAAAGAAAAAAAAATGTGGAGGCTGTAAATCAGATCTTGCTGGAAACAAAACAGCAGATGTGGCAACATCTGTGGAGAGGAAGCACTTAATGTTTCAGATTCAGTGACCTTTCTTCAGAACTGCTGCCAGATGCTATCAGACCTGTTGAGTTTTTCCCGCAATTTCTGTTCTTGTTTATGAACACAGAATATGAATGTGAACCCAAAGTGAACAGGAAACTGCCTGGCCATTAGCTCGTATCTTACAGGGTGTACTTAACAAAATATATTCATAAGGAACGGACATTACTCCCGTACTGTTACAGATAATGACTTTGCTCCGACTTCTGCACAGAATTGTAACAGGATTTCAGGAACTTATTGAATACTATGAAATAAGCAACAACTGTGGAGAATCCTACATAGCACTATCAAAGGTTTCAGAACCTAAGCGAAAATGCAATATTTGCTCATCAACCCTGTCTGTATCAATGTGCGATAGAATCCTTACTGTGCAGGAAGAGGCCTTTCGGTCCATCAGGTCTGCACCAACCCTTCAAACAGCATCGCACCAAGACCCACCACCACATGGATTTTACCGTGGCTATCCCACCTAACCTGAACATCCCTGGACACTATAGTGCAACCTTTAGCATGACCAATCCACCTAAACCTGCACATCTTTGGACTGTGGGAGGAAACTGGAGCACCCAGTAGACACAAGTAGAAGATGCAAACTTCACACAGACAATCACCCAAGGCTGGAATCGAACATAGGTCTCTGATGCTGTGAGGCAACAATGCTGACCGCTGTGCTGCCATGCTGCCCATGGACTCCTGAGATTAGGGGCTTCAAATTGCAGAAGGCTATTGCTCTTGTGTACAGAGTTTAGGGAACCAACTTGAAAGCATCTTGATAGCAGGCTTCATTCTTTTTTAAACAACTTGCATTTGTATATGAATTTGCTGTAGAAAACCTTTGTAAAGGGCTTCGGAGAGATATAACTTGAAAATAAAGGTCACCAAGCCAAGAATTAGGATGGCCAATCGATGCATTAGTCAAAGAAGTGAACATTAATGGAGAAACTGAAATAGAGCAACGTGGACAGACTCTAAGAGCACAGTGTCTTGATGAGAGAAGTTAAATCTGGTCGTGGGGCAAAACAAGTGGAGTACATTCAAGTCACAATCGAAGGAATGTACGCGTTCACGCGTCACCAGTAGAGGGTGGATTTAAATGGCTGGAAGAGAGTCAGAGTTAGGGATGGGAAAGATCATTAAGAATTTTAAACTTTTGGATGTGCATTTTGAATTGCAACCATTGACAGAAGTGAAAGCTAATTTGTTGCAAAATTGCAGAAGGTTAAAGAAACTATAGTATAGATTTAATGGGAAATTTAATTGTTCTGATGTAGAGTCGTAGAGGTGTACAGTATGCTCACTGGATATCCTAAATCAATCTAGTCCCATTTTCAGTATATATCCATATCCCACTAAAGTCTTCCTATTCATATCCAATTCAGATGCTTTTTAAATGTTGTAATTGTACCAGCCAACACCACATGCTCTGACAGCTCATTCCATACATGTGTGACAAAGCTGAAGGTTTGTTTTCAGACGTTTCGTCACCTTTTTTTTATTTGAAAAAATATACTTTATTCATAGAATGTACAAAAAATAAAACATTTATACACCTATCCAGTCATGCAAGCCGCTCCGGGTTACCCAGGTAGTACATACACCAACTAAAGGAAAAAAACAAAACAAAAAAGATAAAAAACAAAAGCAAAGAAATTACCCCGGCAGTCGTCTCCCCGCACAGTCCCCGTTGGCCCCCTGACCAGTTGGGGAAGGCGCTAGCTGGGCCCAGTTACCAGATAGGGCCCTTTTCCCTATTCTGGACAAGGGGTTTCATTTGTGGTCTTTCCCCACTGCGCCTTGGCAGCGGCTGCCCCAAGCTTTAGTGCGTCCCTCAGCATGTAGTCCTGGACCTTGGAGTGCGCCAGTCTGCAACACTTAGTCAGGGTCAGTTCTTTCAGCTGGCAGACCAGCAAGTTGCGGGCAGACCAAAGAGCATCTTTCACCGCATTGATGGTCCTCCAGGTGCAGTTGATGTTGGTCTCGGTATGCGTCCCCGGAAACAGCCCATAGAGCACGGAGTCCCGTGTCACAGAGCTGCTCGGAATGAACCTCGACAAATACCGCTGCATCCCCCTCCAGACCTCCTGCGCATAGGCACACTCCAGAAGGAGGTGATAGACAGTCTCGTCGCCCCTGCAGCCGCCTCGAGGGCAGCGTGCGGTGGCGCAGAGATTCCGGGCGTGCATAAAGGATCTCACTGGCAGAGCCCCTCTCACCGCCAGCCAAGCTAAAGAAGCCATCCCCTATGGACAAGCCCTGTGTATACACAGGATCTCTATCAGGTTTTGGAGTAGATTTGTAGCTTGGGTTGTGGGTGTTGTGGTTGGTTGGCTCACTGAGCTGGTTTGTTCTTCCACAGACATTTCATTATCCTGCTGGGTAACATCATCAGCACTGATGATGTTACCCAGCAGGGTAATGAAATATCTGCGGTACGACAAACTAGCCCGGCGAGCCAACCAATCTCAATACACAGGATCTGCTCAGATGTGGAGGAATACCACGGACACCTAAAGATTTTGAAGGGTACTCTCATAAGAACAGGATACAATGTTCAACTCATTGATTGCCAGTTCCAACGTGCCAAAGTGAAAAATCACAATTATCTCCTCAGAAGACAGACACAGGATACAACTGATAGGGTATTCTATGTCTTCCAGTACTTCCCTGTGGCGGAGGCACTCTACCATATTTTTCGTCGCTTTCAAACATGTCGTCGATGACAATTAGCATCTTGACAAGATCATTCCCACAACTGTACTTCTCACCTTCAAACAACTGCTAAACCTTAAACAGACCATCATTGGCAGGAAACTACTCAACCTTCTTGACAACATCGACCACAACACCACACACCCCTGCCACACCATAGCAACCATCGCAAGACAATGTCAGATCTTCAACATGGATACTATCATCACACGTGAGAACACCACCTACCATGTACACAGCAGATACTCATGTGATGTGGCCAATATTGTCTATCTCAGATGCTGCAGGGAAAGAATACCCCGAGGCATGGTATATTGGCGAGACCATGCAGTTGCTATGACAACGGATGAATGGACACTTTGCAACAATCGCCAGATAGGAATGTTCCCTCCCTGTCAGGGAACACTTCAGTGGTCAAGGTCATTCAGCCTCCGATCTTCAGGTAAGCATTTCCAAGGCAGCCTTCAAGATACACTACAATGCAGAATGACTGAGCAGAAACTGAAGGCTAAGTTCTGTACCCATGAAGACAGCCTCAACCATGACCTTGGGTTCATGTCACGCTACATGTCACCCCACCATGTATTTGTAAAATCTTCCACACTGTCCTATTTTAACACCATCAGCTTGATACATTGTTATGTTTGCTCTACCTTAATTAGTTTGTAGACTTTTGGTTACTTATTACTTTGGTTAGACCCTTGGTATGCGACTCTTATACCTATTGTGTTAGCCCAGTCATTTGGTTTGTCTCCAGCACCACTTTATTTTTTAAAAATTATCTCTCTGCTCTTTTGAGTCGGATAATAGGTGCTCCCTTCCCTTGTTATTTGGCTGTTGACACTTTAATCGCACCATCTGACTTTTTATTCACACCATTTGTATGTTCTTTTGATCTCTCTGCTCTTGATCTCTGCCTTTAAATTCTCTATATGCTGTTCTCTATCACTTCACCTAATGAAGGGGTCACGCTTTGAAAGCTTGTGATTTCAAATAAACCTATTGAACTATAAGCTGGTGTCTTCTGATTTCTGACCTTGTCCACCCCAGTCCCACACCAGCACTTCCACATCACGCTCACTAAATGAGAAAGAGATATTGCTAGGACTGATTGTGGGAAGTCAGTTGGATCAAATGAATCGCATATGAGCAGGGGAATCATTTGTGTGATAATAAACATAGTTTCATAAGGTTAGGGATGAAATTCAGTGACCTCTGAAACGTAAGTATAAGACCATCTGATATATTCTTTAATTCTGGGATATTATCAAAGAGGGGCCATAAGGAATGGAAAGATCCTGATCAAACTAATAACAATCAAACTATTAAGATTAATTTTTCATGGTTAATTGGTATCGATTACAAATTCTCAGAATCTAAACCATAATAAAATACAATGAAGCACCCTATATCTCACATGCTCCTTTGTTTTATGATGACAGTCCCGATAATGAGTCAGGCAATTAATAGTGGTAAGCTACAAATAATACAGGAGTAATACACCCAATTACCTAAAATGGTTATTTGGATGACATTTGTTTCAGAAGGGTACAATGATCAGAAGAATGCAACTATTGGCAGACATGCAGAAAAAAGTACTGGCATGTTTGAATATTCATGAAATATTCAAGATGATGATCAACAGTTGAGGTCCATGAACTGATAGAATGTGATAAAAGAATGGAAAGTAGGGAAAAAAAAGCACTGCAAGTTCTAATTATGTGTTGGGATTGAATCTTGAGTTCAAAAATGATCACGTTCCAGAGAAGAAATCTACGCACTCATGACAGAGAGACCTCGCTGTCATGTGAAATACATCGAAGCACAAATAGAAGCCACTGCTTGAATGGTTTGCACAAAGAAGGAGGCCTACAGAACAGTCTCAGATGGGACAAGAAGTAGAAGTCCTCCAGATCTGAAAACTGTCAATAAATTAAAGCATAAAATAATAGTTAAAACAACAAAATAATTGGAAAGGTTTTGGAGTTTCCTGGAGTATGAGATAGGGAATACTCAGCCTCATGCATGGTTGAATTTGTGCAGAATGATGCTTGCAAATGGGATATGTTAATCTAAAGCAAGGCTGACTGCTGCTTTGGAGAGAATCTGGGTGATACGGACCATGAATGGTAGGTCCTCAGGGAGAACTGAGGAACAAACAAACCTTGGTCTGCAAGTTCATAGATCCCTTAAGGTGACAGCACAGGTAGGCAGGGTGGTGAAGAAAGTACGGGGGTTGCTTGCCTTCATTAGCTGCGGCATAGAATATAGGAGACAGGAAGTCTTGTTACAATTTTATGAAACATTGGTGGAATACAGTGTGCAGTTCTAGTCACCAAACTATTGAAGGATGTAATTGCATTGAAAAGGATGCAGAGTAAATTCACCAGGATGTTGCCTGGATGAAAAGTCTTATTTATGAGGAGTGACTGAATAGGCTGGGATTGTTTTCCTTAGACCAGAGAAGACTGAACAGGGTATCTGATTGAGGTATATAAATTTGTGAAAAGTGTAAACAGTGTAGATCTGAGAGTTTCTTCCGTCTGGCAGACACCATTAAGAACAGAGGGCATAAGGTTAAGGTAAGGAGGAACTGTACACCCCAATGCTGTTCATGACAGTGTTTCAGAACCTGACTATCAAAGGAATGGTGGTACATTTTCAAGTCAAAATGGTGAGTGGTTTCCATGACCAGACTGCTGTGAATCAGAGTGAAGATCCTTGAAATGGTAGAGTTATACTGCTTGTTTCGACAGCACAAGGAAGAGTAATGTTGGGAACTATGCTGAGGGAAACACCACTTGATAATAGCACATATAACTTCTACTTTGGGAAGAAAATTTGCAGACGACACTAAGGTCGGTGGAGTTGTGGATAGTGACGAAAGATGCTGTAGGTTGCAGAGAGATATAGATAAGCTGCAGAGCTGGGCTGAGAGGTGGCAAATGGAGTTTAATGCAGACAAGCATGAGGTGATGCACTTTGGTAGGAGTAACCGGAAGGCAAAGTACAGGGCTAATGCTAAGATTCTTAGCAGTGTAGATGAGCAGAGAGATCTCGGTGTCCATGTACACAGATCCTTGAAAGTTGCCACCCAGGTTGACAGGGCTGTTAAGAAGGCATACAGTGTTTTAGCTTTTATTAATAGTGGGATCGAGTTCCGGAACCAAGAGGTTATGGTGAAGCTGCACAAAACTCTGGTGCGGCCTCACTTGGAGTATTGTGTACAGTTCTGGTCACCGCATTATAAGAAGGATGTGGAAGCTTTGGAAAGGGTGCAGAGGAGATTTACTAGGATGTTGCCTGGTATGGAGGGAAGGTCTTACGAGGAAAGGCTGAGGGACTTGAGGCTGTTTTCGTTAGAGAGAGAAGAAGGTTGAGAGGTGACTTAATTGAAACATATAAAATAATCAGAGAGTTAGATAGGGTGGACAGGGAGAGCCTTTTTCCTAGGATGGTGACGGCGAGCACGAGGGGGCATAGCTTTAAATTGAGGGATGAAAGATATAGGACTGATGTCAGAGGTGGTTTCTTCACTCAGAGTGTAGTAAGGGAATGGAACGCTTTGCCTGCAACGGTAGTAGATTCGCCAACTTTAGGTACATTTAAGTCGTCATTGGACAAGCATATGGACGTACATGGAATAGTGTAGGTTAGATGGGCTTGAGATCGGTTGGACAGGTCAGCACAACATCGAGGGCCGAAGGGCCTGTACTGTGCTGTAATGTAATGTTCTATGCTAAGACAAAACACAGAATGCAGCCTTAAGAGCACAACATTGAATTCAATAGTTTAAGGACTTGAACTCTTCCTTCTATTTTTTTTTGCTATCCATCACCACATTCCAGGCCCTGTTATCACATGAGGTGCTTTCAGCACAGCCAACTCATTTGCTGCCTATTTGTAGCTTTTCTTTCTTCCTGACTTACAAATATCCATACCTGTGCCTGCCTAACCGTTTTTCTGTCCTCTGCTCCAGCTTCACCTATTGATTATTCTTTTACATCCACCCTCCCCACTCATGCTACCTTTTCCTAGTTACTATGAGTTCTAAAGAAGGGTCACCACACCTGAAGCATTGACTCTGCTTTCTCTCCAAGGATGCTGTCAGACCCGCTGAGTTTCTCCAGCAGCTTCTGATTCAGCTTCAGACTCAGCACCTGCAGTTCTTTGTTTTATTCGACCTGTTATGAGCTTTGTTCACTACTTCAATACATCGGCACATACTACTACATTCCAAACAGTGTTGACCGTGGGCATTCCGTTATGCCAGTTAATGGATTTGCAGGAGTATGAGGAATTTCTGAGGAGGAAGGAGATTTAAGCTTAAAGTAGGCTATTGTTACCCATCCACAGCTGGCCCAAATATTCCCTTTTGAAGTTGTAACTGAATCTACCTCCACTGAATGTACACTCTCAGCCAGTACATTCCAGATTATAACCATTGCTGCATTAAATGATGTTCCTTTGTCACCATCAGTTCTTTTGGCTTTCATTTCACATTGATTTCCATTGGTTCTCAACCCTTCCACCATGGGAACAGTTTCTTTTATCAACTCTATTTAAATCCCTGTATTTTTAACGCTTCAATCAAATTTTTTCTTCATATTATCTTGTTTAAGGAGAACATATGCAACTGAAGTCTCAAACACAACTGTTCCTGCAAATCTTTTACGAACCCTCCCCTATCCTCTCTCCCAAAGTCTGGTGCCCAGAATTGAACAAAATTTTGCAGTTGAAACTGAAATAGTGTTTTTTACAGCTTGATCATAACTTCATTGATTTTGTATCAGAGCCTCTATTAACAAAACCCGACAACCCCTACGCCTTTTTAACCAGTTTCACAAACTGCCCTGCCACTGTCCACAATATTTGTACGTGTCCCCAGGTCCCTGATCCTGCACTCATATTAGGATTACACCCTTAATTTTATATTGTTTCTTCATTCTCCTCATCAAATGTATGATTTTTTTATTTCATCTGTCATGTATCTGACCATTTCACAAGCCTGTCAATATTGTTTTGAATACTGTTGTTCTTGACTTGAATACTGATCTTTTTCAAGACAAACATGCTTTAAAATGCACCTTTAACTCTTAAAATGGAAACATCCAGATAAACACCACAGCTTAAGACATGTTCCTGTTATCTGATTGATAAGGGGAGAGAAACTCAAATAAAAAAAATTGAAGTTGTATTTTCTTTTATCCAGAGGCAATAATGCACAAAAAGAAATGGAATTACTCTTAGATATTTGAGGAATTTGGCATTTTTAAAAAATGGCTTGTATGACTTATAAAAATGATCAAGTCAAGGTTGATTGGTGTGTGCAGAGCGCAAATGCTCCACAAAATGGTCCCCGAGTCTGCATTTGACCTCCCAGTACAGAGGAGACCACATTGGGAGCAACGAATACAGTAGATGAGGTTAGATGAAGTGAAGGTGATTTGGAAGGATTGTTTGCAGCCCTAATATACAGGAAGCCACACTGGGAGCAAGGGATACAGAAAATGAGGTTAGATGAAGTGCAGGTTAGTCTCCGCCAGATTTAGAAGGAAGGTTTTCCCTCTTCACCATCCCCACCTCTTTCTCTGCTATATTGATGATTGTACTGGCGCTGCCTTGTGCTCCCACAAGGAGCTCGAACTTAATCAACTTCACCAACACATCATATTCACCTGGACCATTTCTGACACCTCCCCCACCTTGCTGTATCCACCTCCAGTAACTTACTGAGATAGCAGATGTAGCACCTCTTCCGGTTGCAGGAAAAGATACTGATTAGATTAGATTAGATTCCCTACAGTGTGGAAACAGGCCCTTCAGCCCAACAAGTCCACAACGCCCTTGAAGCATCCCACCCAGACCAATCCCCCTAGAATCCACACACCCCTGAACACCACAGGCAGTTTAGCATGGCCAATCCAACTAGCCTGCACATCTTTGGACTGTGGGAGGAAACCGGAGCACCCAGAGGAAACCCACGCAGACACGGGGAGAATTTGCAAACTCCACACAGACAGTTGCCTGAGGCTGGAATCGAACCCGGGTGCCTGGCACTGTGAGGCTGCAGTGCTAACCACTGGGCCACCCTGGGTGTGGTGGAGGGGTTTGTGGGGAATATGGAGCTGATGAGCAAGTTGTTTACGAAGAAAGGCAAAGGACAACCCAGGAAACCACAGACCTGTCAGCATCAGTAGTGGGAAGACTATGCGCTTATGTAGCATACACTGAGAGAAAAGTAAGTAAAAAAAGAAATGGTCAAGATGACTTTATGAAAGCTAGGTTGCATCTGACAAATTTGAATGAGTTCTTTGATGAGGTGACACAGGCAGTAGATGAAAGTAGTGCTGTTGATGTTGTATATGTCAGGAGAATAGTGAATGGTGAGGATGATGCTAAGTAACTTCAGGGGGACATTGACAAGTTAGCCAAATGGGCAGATACCTGTCAGATGAATTTCAATGCAGAGAAATGTCAACTAACATGAGAAAAAAAATTGGAGAGTCAATACAGGCTCAATGGTACAATATTGAGAGGAATGCAGGAGCAGAGTGACCTAAGGGTTCAAGTGTATAATTCTCTGAATGTGGCTTGGCAAGTTGAAACAGTTGTTAAGAAGGCTCACAGCACCCTTGAGTTTATAAACAGAGGCAGAGTATAAAAGCAAGGAAATGATGCTACACCTCTAAAAATCATTGGCGAGATCATATTTGGAGTCTTGCGTTCAGTTCTCTGTACCATATTTAAGTAAGGATGTTAATGTCCTGTGGAGAGTTCAAAGACACAAAGAATGAGGGATTTTAGAAACAAGGAAAGATTAGAGAAATTAGTCTTATTCTCCTTGGAGCAGAGAAGATCAAGAGGTGACCTTATTGAGGTATTTAAAATTATCAACAATTCGGACGGAGTAAAGAAGGTTATTCTGTTTCCATTAGTTTGCATGTCAGTCACTAGCAGTCACAATTTGAAGACTGTCAGTAAGAAAGCTAGCATTGAGATGCGGGGAAACTTTTTCTTAATTCAGAGAGTTGTTAAGATTTGGAATACACTGCCTGGGAGAGCGATGGAGGCTGATACCATAGGATGTTTCAAAAGACAGCAGGATATATATTCCAAATAAATGAATTTAGGGGGTTGGATTCTATCTAGTCTTGCCTTATCTGAGTTCATAATCATTTAAAATTACTGATAAATTTGGATATGATACCATATTTCTAGATGACTGCACAATTCACTGGGGACAGGATAAAAGTAAAATGTTTCACCAAATTTTTTCTCCTTAATGTCTAAACCAATTTATTTACAAAATCCTTAAATCTGATTTCATAGATTCCACTTCAATCTTATTAACATCACACCTGTCAAATTTCACAGAATTAGCCCAAGAGAAATTAGTACCATGTATCATGATAACACCTAAAGTTTTTCTTTTGATGTCACGGAACCATCGCAGGGTCTGCTTTTCGTTGACACAGTCTACTTTCACCAAAGTAGATATCAATGTAGGATATCACATTCTTGAGGCATCATTCAGGCTGCAAATGAATCTGTTTTCCTTTCAAAGTTTTCCTTCTGCACCATTTAACTCCTTAGGAACTTTCAGAAGCACTATTTTCTGAAATATTTTACTCTGCTGAAACTTCTAAATCAATTGATCTGACCCACATAAATATGTGACTGTTATAAAGATGTGTTATCAAAAATAATTTGGAATATTATTAACAGGGCAATATAATGAAATTCATGCATATCTTGAACTTTTCAGGAAGAACACTTTGCAAAGCAAATGACACTGCACAGCAGCAAACATATTGCAATTGCCAGGAAAAAAGACAGCCTGGATGGAAACACTAAGTCTGCAACATGTTCAGGGAGAGGTCAAATTATTCAGTTTGCAGGTGAAGAAATGATGCTGGATTTGAATACATAAATAATTCAACTCAGGAACAATACCCTCTATCCTCTGAGATAGTAAGAACTTCTGAGCAGCAATCAATCAAAAAGTACCTGGAGAATTGGATACAGCTTCATTCTGAAGAAAGTGCAGAAAAAGGAGTGTTCAGGGCCCGTAGTGTTCAGGGGTGTCTGGGTTATGGGGGGATGGGTCTGGGTGGAGTGCTCCAAGGGATGGTGTGGACTTGTTGGGCCGAAGGGGCTGTTTCCACACTGTAGGGAATCTAATCTAATCTAATCTAATCTCAAGCTTGTTAACAGACTGAAGTCCCATCCAATTTCCATCGGGCTGTCCGAGCCTATTCTTTATACTGATAAAACTTTTAATTGTCTCAGGGACCACAATTTGAAAGGAATTTGGGGATTTACATGGGGAATTGGGGGTGGCATGGTGGCTCAGCAGATAGCACCACTGCCTCACAGCACCAGATGCCTGGGTTCAATTCCCCCTCAGTCAACTATCTGTGTGGAGTTTGCACATTCTCCCTGTGTCTGCATGGGTTTCTTCTGGGTGCTTTGGTTTCCTCCCACAGGTTAGGTGGATTGGCCATGCTAAGTGCCCACAGTGTTCAGGGATGTGTAGATGAGATAAATTTGGGGAATAGGTCTGGGTGGGATTCTCTGAGGGTTGGTGTGGACTTGTTTCCACACTACAGAGGTTCTATGGAACATGTACATATTAATCAATTAAAACCTTCTAACTGACTAAAGATTGAACAGCATTTTCACTTTGTTTAGTACATCCTCATCAATGAGGTGAATCTTTGATCTTTTATTTATAAATCCTGTGTCTGATTCTATATCTCTCACTAACACCTGAATAAAGACTGACACTCTGAAAGCTTATGTTTTCAAATAAACCTGTTAGTGTTGTGTAACTTCTGACCTTGTCATTATATCCACTGTTCAAATTTGCCTTAAAGAGATGTAAATGATATTACTGTACAATTTTTTAATAAGCCAATATAAAATCAATCCTCTCAGATATAAAGAACTGCAGATGATCTGAAACGTCAACTTTCCTGCTCTTCCGATGCTGCCTGCTCTCCTGTGCTCCTCCATTGTGTTATCACAAAATCAATCCTCATTTTGTTAAAAAATTCTGTTCAACTCAGAATCTAATACCAGGTTTTCATTGCCAGTTGAATGCTTCATGCTTATGTTAATTTGCAGTGCAATTGTAGCCCAGGTTATCTTTGAAACGTTGCAATACGTGGTGTATAATAACATTTTTAAAATTTGAAGAGCAGTATATGTGGCGCAATATATTGGTTTACCAATGCATACGCTGGAGAGGCCGCAGGTGTTCGTCTATCATTCTCCACTTCGTGAATTGGCTGTTGTGGTTAAGAGAAGCAGCTGCCTCACGCAGGTGGCTGGTCATCCATCGCACCGAATTGTTGATACACATCTTTCATTGCCCGTCTCAATATGGATAGACAGTGATTTTCTCGGAAAAAAATATGGAGACGCGTAGCTATTTAAAAAGACGCCAAAGCTGCGGATTAAAGAAAAAAGAAAATTGGTTCATACTTGATTTCACTTTAAATTCAGTTCTTGATTTTACAGACGAAATTTGATCAGTGAAATCTTAATTTTAGGTAGAGGTATAAACGGGATTTACACTAGCTTTTCGAAACATCTTCACTCATTTCTCCAATTATTTAAAATCTCAATATTGAACTGAGAGAAAACAATAATACATTTCAAAGAATTGGGTTTAAAATAGATTGCCTCGACAGAAAAGAAGGCAATTTACAAAAGTTTCCCTGTTTAGAAATTGGCCTAAAATTATCAAGAAACTTGATCGTGAAAGGAAGCTGGCTGAAGCCCGAATCAAACTCTTAAGAGGCTTCAGTCGAAGCTTTCACTCGTCTTGAGGTTTTACTTTTCTTAAATTATTCTGAATCAGTTGCCTTCCTTTCCTATAAATCTTATCTTAAACGCCTGTTCGACCATTTTGTTTGCTGTTGGGAGTCTGTGGTTTTGTTTTCCTTTCCCTTCCCTTGTTTACTCAGGCAGTAGCGGTATCATTCCGCTAGTATGGGGAGAAAGCTTCCCTCTCTCCTTCTAAAACACTCTCACAGACAGCGTGAGTGCCAGCTTGGTGCAATGAGCGAGCAAACAGACGGAACGTAGTCTCCCGCTGCCGCCCGCAAAGTTGCTGCAGATCCCCGGCCTGGCATTGGTAACAAAGCTTTCGCATCTGGATGGGTAGCAGTGACCTCCCTACTCGGGTTCCGCCTGCGGTGAGGAACAACTTCCCAAGTTTCAGCGGGATCTGCTTTTTCTGAAGACTTTTCTGTATGTTGTGTTTTCTTTTTCACCCCCCCATTTTTCTCTCTCCCTCTGTTTGGTCGGGACTGGAGAAAAGGATCGTGTGAACAGCGAGCAGATCGAAACAGATTTTGAAGAAAAAGCACTTATGGGGGCATTAAATGGGCCGGTGTCCCCATTTTGTTTGTCAGAAGGAAATTACACTAACAATAGAGAGAAATTGGGTTCTATCATCTTCGGGATGTAAAGTGTTTGGTTAAGATTTTGATTTAGCTCAAACAAAAGAAACCAAGTTTTTTTCATTGCAGTCCATCTAGGAGAGGGTGGCGAGAGGTCAAAGAAGCGAAATCGGCGGACGAAAGTTTGTCAATATTCTATGCCGGGAGGGAAGGATGGGGGATTACAATATGCCCCCAAACCCGAAGCATAGTGCGATCGTGGAGAGGTTGAGACAACGGATCGAGCTATGTCGCCGGCACCATGCAGTCTGCCAGTTCCGCTACGAGCAGAACCAGCCGCAACGCGTCGAGCAGGAACGAAGGGATAAGCTCGTCCTGCACCAGAAATACCTGGAAACACGCAGTAAGAAGACCCCGAAAGCGAAACAGCAGCAGCAACAACGTGAAAGCAACCGGACTCCCAAAAGCTGCGACAACGAACAGCCTGCAGGACCTAACACATGCAGTGAACACAGGAATCTCACCCTCATTGCTGTAAGTTCGTTTCCTTCACTCGCTCATTTTCTGTATCTTCAAAACCAAAGCTTCGTCTGTTGATCTTTCGGAATTTTCTTTGTTTTGATTTATTTTGTTTCAATGAATTAGACTTGCATAAGCAACTTACTTTTGAAAACAGCTAAAGTTTAGAAGGTATGTTGTAAAGTTCTACTTTGCCCCGCCCCCCGCTTGTTGATGGACTTCACCTAACAGGGTTTGGGTGAAATTGTGAAGAACCAAAAGTCAGTTTGATTTAATCTTAAGACATAAAAACTGCAATGCAAAGGCGGTTCCAATTAAACATTGCCCTGTGCCATGTAACCATATGCCTCAAATTTATTGAAAGTTCCATGAGTGTTATCAAACAGGCCCAGTTTTCTCGTTCCCTTATCTATTTGTAAGTCAAGAAACAGCGAGTAGTGTGGATAGTTTACCTTTAGTATATCATTTTTTTAAAGCCTGTTTTGAATTGAATGACTCTTGCATCCCACTGGAGGAAACAGGTGATCATACGTGTAATCCATAAATTGAATTTGCTCACTTGAAACTTGTAAATTGGCCAATAAACTGCACCTGCTTATAATAATGGTGCATATTAGGATATGAGCTGCTTTGAAGCAATTTTTGTGTTGTTTTTAATGCAATTTTGAATAAGTCCTAATTAGTTAACCAGATAAAATACATAAATTAGTATTTGCATAAATATCAGACTTTAAGTTGATGTACTTTACCTCTATTATGTTGAAGAGTTTTTTGAATTCTACTCATCTAGGTGGTTTGTATCTGTTAGTGTTTATATGTATGAAAGACAATTTTCTTAAGCTACTGACACTTTTCTGAATGTGTAGCATATCATCAGGGCTAAAACTTGTTGATATGGTAAATTGATTTTCAGCTTTTTAATCCACAGTTGTTGACAATGACAGTATTGAAAATTACCTTCTCATTGTCTCCGTCATGCTCTCCTTCTGAAAGTGCGGGTTTCCAGCTGGGGTATGTTTCCAGAAGTGGCAGTTGTCCACTATTTGTTACCCAAGTATGTACTTATTTAGAGATAGTAGGGACTGCAGATGCTGGGGAATCTGAGATAACATGGCGTAGAGCTGAATGAACACCGCCGGCCGAGCAGGAAAGCTGACATTTTCGGGCCTAGACCCTCCTTCAGAAAAGGGTCTGAAGAAGTCTAGGCCCGAAATGTCAGCTTTCCTGCCCCTCTGCTGTTTGGCCTGCTGTGTTTATCCAGATCTACACCTTGTTATGTATGTACTTGATTATGTAGTTTTGATGAGTGTCAGCAAGTCATCGAGCTGGGAGGAGCATTTATCTGTGTCTTCAATCTGTTCTTTTCTGATGCCCAGGAATTTTCAACAGGAATTTGACTGATTTTCATGCATATTTGAAGTGTTGTTCTCCTTATGTACTTTGGATGAAACCAGCTTGGCGAATCATTTCAGGGACCCCTCTGTATAGCCCAGTAACTCATTGGATAAACCTGAGCCATTGAGTGTTGTGTTTGTACATGACATGTTACAATATTTGTATAAATAGCTGTAATTCAGTCAACCAATTGTGATGACATCTCAAACTGTGAAGTTGAAGCATTTAGCACAAACGTCAGGAGAACGTTGAGTTTGAGTTATAGCGGCCTTGCACTCAATGCTAGGTTCTTTGTTTATATGTCATTGCTACTGGTTAAAATCACTTCAAAAAAACTGCTTATTGATACTATTTTCCATAAAATTTTACAGGATTTTACAGTCAAAAAACAGGAAAGCATTATTTTTTTCCCAGGGCAGAAATGACTATTACAAGGGGGCATAATCTTAAGGTGATTGGAGGTAGGTGTAAGGGAGATGTCAGAGGTAGGTTCTTTACACAGAGTATTCTGTCAGAAAAATTATACGGAAGTGAACATTCTTTAGTGTTGTAACACCAGTGTGATATCTTAACCAATTATTTCAAATTTCTGTCACCTGTGGTAGAACCGCAGCATTCCATTGCTTCAAACACGATCTTTCCAAACATGCATCGGAAAACAAAACTGAGCAATTTTACTTCAGGAAATTTTTCATTGTTTGTGTAATCACGGTGTGAAAATGACCATTCACTATTAAACTTTATTGAAATCCTAATGACACACAGTACGGTTTATTAAATAGTCCAGTGACCATACACTCTCTTATTTTTAACTTTTTATGGAAAAAGATAGGACAAGTCCTTAGGTTAAGGTGCTGAACTGAAGCAGGACCAATTTTGGGGCCATTAGGCATGATCTGGCAGAAGTCGATTGGAAAGAAAAGGAAGGAATGGTCAATAGGTGGCAGCTCAAAGTGTGATATCAAGAGTCAAAGGGCAGTATGTCCCTGTTATGTTGAAGGGAGAAGGTGGCAGATTTAGGGATCCTTGGCTGACAAGGGATATTGCCGGTCGGGGTGATAAAGAAGGTGTATATTGGGTTTAAGCTATCGGGCTCAAGTGAATCCCTAGATGATTATAAAAAGGGTAAGAGCACACTTAAGAGGGAAATGAGAAGAGCAAAAAGAGGGTATGAGATTCATGTGGAAGGTAAGGTTAAAAGTAATCCCAAGAGGTTTTATAGCTATGTTGAGTAAATGGGTGGCTAGGGAGAGAACAGGTCCCTTTTAAAGATCAACATGGCCATCTATATGTAGAACCACAGGAGATGGGAGATTTTTAATGAATATTTCTCCTCAGTGTTTTCTGAAAGGAGAATCCTGGATACTGAGGAAATAAAGGAAACCAGTGGATATGTTTTGGATTGCATAAATGTTACAAGAGAGGAGGTGTTTGTAGCTTCAAAGTTTTAAGTTTGTAATTTTGCAAGTCATTAAGTTTATTTAACAAAATGGCAACCATTTGCATACTGCAAACGTGAAATTGGAAACTGGAAACATAAGCAAGTGTAGGCCATTGGGTTCCTTAAGCCTGCTTAGCCAAATTATGGATAATAACTACCGCAACATGATTTTCCCATATCTTCTCCATATCCATTGACACTTTTAATAACTGTAAGTCAGTTGATCTATGTCTTGACTCTACTGATATTATAGCCTTAAAGGATAAAAAATTCCCAAGATTTGCAATCTTCCGAGTCAAGAAATTCCTCCTCATCTTAATTCTAAAAGGCATACCTCTTGCTTTGAAGACTCTGCCATGGTTCTAGACCCTGCACTAGCTAACATAAATACCTTTCTTTCATCTATCCTGTTGAGCCCTGTAAGAATGAAGATTACAACGACGTGGCCACGTCTCATTCTTCTAAAAACTGAATACAGGACCAATCTCTTGGATCGCTCCTGATGGAACAATCCCTCCATCTCGGGGATCAGTCTTGTGAATCTTATTTTCACCCCCTTGATGGCAATCATATCCTTTAGGTAAGAAAACTAAAATTTTACACAGTATCCCAGGTGCAGTCTGACTAGAAATCCATAAAATTTCATGCAAGACTTCTGTACTCCTCAGTTCAAATCCTTTTGTAGTAAATCTGTCAAACTGTTTTGGGCTTTGGAGAAATATTCATTAGGAGAGCTCTGTTTGTCAAACAATAGCCTGAGATTTCTAAGTTTATCTCAATAGGACAGGCAACCACTGTTCAATGTTTCTTTGGAAAGACAACACCAAGAGAAGTGTAGCATTTTTTTTTGTTCTATTTATTCATTTGTAGGATCTGGGCATCATTAGCTATTCCAGCATTTATTGCTCATCCCTACTTGCCCACAGGGCAGTTAAGAGTCAACTACATTGCTGTGGGTCTGAAGTCACTAGGTAATGAAAGCAGATTTTCTTCTGTAAAGGACATTAAACCAGATGGGATTTTCCTGACAATCATCAATAGTCTCATGGTCATCATTGGATTCTTAATTCCAGATTACTGTTGAATTGAAATTCCACCATCTGTCATAAACCCATGTCCCTAGACATTACCTGGGTGTCTGGATTAATAGTCTATCGACAATGTGACTAGGCTGTCGCCTACCCTAGGACATTGCCAAATATTCTTAATATGCACATTTATATACTGAAAGAACGAGGCTTGGGCTCTTAAACGTCTAAGTCTGAGCATGCCACTAATTGAGTCAACTTGACTCCTTTGGAGATTTTGGTGTCAGGCTGACTCTCCACCTCTGCTTCTGCTGCATACATTAAATCATTACTCTCTTGCTTCTGGACCACATTCAGAGGAGAGAAGAGTAATATAAGTGCCATAAATGAACAAAAATCAAGAAATAACCTTTTACTGAAACCCCATAAGATTTAAAATTGCATAACCGCCAGCATCTGTGAAGCAAAAATAGGTTGACTCTTTAACATTTAATCCTTCAATTGGCATATTGTGGGGAGCATATGTTTTAATGCCAGAACAGTTGTGAAGCCTGTTTCTAATTTTTATCAACATAATTTGATTCTTTTTTCAGATTTGATACTTTGTATGAAATAAGCTCCATTGAATCTGGTTTAAAACAATTTTACTAAACTTTAAAACACTTTGATATTTAAACAACATTCTTTGTTGATTCAATTAGCTCTTCATCCTAACATTGTGATAGTTTGAATCAGACTACAAATATCCAATTCTGTTTGAATTCTATAATATATTCAGCAAGACCTGTTCAGATCTTCCTGTATCCCAAATCAATCATTTAAGAAAGTACATTTTGGGCTTTAGTGAGCTCACTTGGTTGGTTAATTGATACCAACAGCATGGGTTCAATTCTGGCACAGACTGAAGTTACCATGAAGGACTGTCCTTTTCCATCTCTTCCCCTCACCTGAGGCATGGTGACTCTCAGAATAAAATACCAGTTGCCTCTCTATTGAGAGGTAGGATTATGCCATCTTTACCTTTCCTAATCTGTGGCATGCAAATTTTTCTGCAACTCTTAAGGGATTCAGTGCAGATACCTGTTGTATATTCAAGAGAAATTTGTTGTTGTCATGTGAATTATTTTGTATAATGCATAATTCTTTGTTTAAATAAACTGCTTGCCTAGATGCTGTGGTTAAAAATAATGGAAAGCCTCAATGAGTAAAGTTGCTGGACAGCAATTTACTGTGAACCTATATGTGCAGTTAACTGTGCAAAGCAGGAATCCGAATTCCCTGCTGCACCAGGAAGCTTGCTATAATGTACTTCAATAATAGAGTTGACACTGAAATATAGGCACCTACAACAGTGTAAAGGTATAGTATTTAGAATGTAGATACTCACTTTGTCCATTTCACTCAATTTTTTTGAAAAACTGGTATGGTAAGTCTTAATTATTTCAAATAATCTATCCAATATTGAAAATTAGCTTTTTATTTGTGAGTATAACAATTATTCCTCCTGATTTTTCATCATTATTGTAGATATTTTTGTAAATTAAATGATTTTTATGTCTCAGCCACATTTTTCTTTGCCTCGATTTATTTTCCTGTCCGTGATTTAACATTAAACTCACCATGCCAACTCACTGCTCTTGGTTCAGTCTCTGCGGTGGGATTTTCAAAGGGCCATGAGTTTAGGATATGGTATGGATGGGCTTTGAATTCGCAGATCCAGATGTCAACTTGGGAACCTGCTGCTTCTAGGATAGCTTAAAATTTTCAAGGGGCCCACTGAGCGAAGGCAGAGTGAATACGCTCATGGTAAACTAATAGTCCCTTAAGTAAGTGTGGAGCTGGATGAATCCAGCAGGCCAAGCAGCATCTTAGGAGCACTAAAGCTGACGTTTCGAGCCTAGACCCTTCATCAGGAAAAAGGACCGTGTCCAAAACACATTGCAAGTTTAAAAATCTGTTCTAATGAGCCCAGCCTTGTGGATATTCGTGCACAGTTGTTGTGGGGATCAAATAAAAATTTTTTAAGGTTTTTTGAGACACATCTGTTAGGCTGACTAATGCCTGCATGAATCCTGATCCTTACCTTGTTGTTCAAGGCTACTGTCTTTTTTATTCAACCCCCATATCCTTCAGGGAATTTTCTTGTTCAAATCAGTAAGTCAGTGACAGTCCCCAACGTGGTGACTGTCTGTCTTTTGTTACAAGTACAAGACTGTTAGTTTCTGCCTCCTAGAGGTGCTCAGCACCTCTAGTTCAGTTTTGATGTCATGTCATAAGCAGATTACATTTAAATTTCCATTTAAATGTACAGTTGTGGAAGCGTTGCAGCTTGGGAGTGATGCTGGGACAAGGAATTTATTTGAGTACTGGGTTTCAGATCCCACATTGAATATCTGGTCCCGTGTCTCTGAGGATTTTTCATAATGAAACATGTATTTCTTCACTGTTTTGTAAAAACTCAGATTCCCTGAAAAGAGCAATGTGTAGTTTTGGCTTGCTAATCACAAGAAATTCCAGTGTGAAAAAAGCAAATCCAACAGGTGCTATTCCTTCACAGTGACTGCAAAATCCGGGTCAATATATTTAAATGTAATTTTCCATACTCTTGTGAGGGGTTTGGTGCCTAATTTCTGAAGCTTTACTAGTTGGCAAAGAATATCAATAAAATGCTTCTTGCAACGAAATATGTATAGAAATATATTACAATTGTGTTGAAGTGGAACAATCGTGAACTGTCTGACAATTCGTATCCCAAAAAACCCATCTATTTCAAAGCCTAAAACAAATTCCTTTTTATAAAATTCCCAATAAAGTTTCAGCTCAGTCTTCACAGAAATTTAGCACTTATGTATTTAGCTTGGTGCTATGGACACCTAAGATGGAAGTAAATGAAGTTTGTTTTAAAGCTTGAAAGCTTTGCAAATAAAGGTGATTATAAAACCAATCAATCTGCACTACAATTAAATAAACTTATCTTTCGTATGTATAAGGATAATGTTGCCAAGTCCTGGTGGATGATAAGACTGCTGTCTCATTAGAGGGAATGATGACTAGCATTGGTTTAAACTGAGGGTCACCAAACCCCAGGTGAGGAGAGAGGTTGACCGGGAAAGTCCTCCATGGTAACCTTAGCTGGTGTGGGAATTGAAACCACACTGTTGGCATAATTCTGCATCACAAACCAGCTGTCCAATCAATTGAGCTAACTCTTTCCCCTAGTCCACCCCCACCATTATTTGGTACACATATCCAGGAGATAAAAGATACCAAAAGGAGATACAGGTGATAATGATCACTTTTTTTTCCCCCAGGTCCCCAGCCACTAAGTTGGGAGTGGGTTAGTGGTGTTGTTTTTCCAGTAATCAAGATTTCCATTGGATCCTAATGACAATTCATAGAATGCAGATTAACTCTGTATCTTGTGGGAGAAGTACTGCTCAACCAAGCTTGCATATATTTAAAATGCCTTGGCATTGATGCGATTTATAACTGACTAACTTAGCAGTCTGTTGCACCCATTAAGACTTATAGATTTTTTTTTGTTTAATAAATTACAAAAGTGCAAGTGCTGGAAATCAGAAACACGGACCAAGATTATTGGAAAAATTCAGTGATATTGAAGCTTTACCCAGAAAAAGGGAGGCATGGCTCAGGCACAGGCAGCTGATATGGATAGAATCCCTGGGGATATATAGGGGGTTACAGGATTTTACTGAAGAAGGAAATCAGGAGGGTGAAAAAGAGGTATGAGGTGGCTTTGGCTGAGAAGTTAAGGTGAATCCAAAGAGATATTTTTAAAGTATGTTAAAGGAAAAAGAATAATTAGAAAGAAAATGGACTCCTCAAGGACAAAAATGGACATTCATGTGTGGAAACACAGGAGATGGATGAGGCCTTCAATGAATATTTTTCTTCTGTGTTTCCCATGGAGAAAGACCTGAAGACTTAGGAACTTGGGGAAATTAGTGGTGATATCTTGGGGACAGTTCATATCACAGTAGAGGAGGTGTTGGACATATTTGAATGTATGAAGATGAGTAAATCTCCTGGTCCTGACCAGATATATCAAGAATCCTGCAAGAGGCTAAGAAAACATTGCGGGAACCCTGGCTGATATATTTGCATCATAATTAGCCATGGGTAATGTCCCAGAAGACTGGAGTGTAGCAAATGTAGTGACCTTATTCAGAAAAGGCTGCAAAGAAAAATCTGGGAACTATAGACCAATAATCCGTGGTAGGTAAGTTACTTGAGAAGATTCTGAGTGATAAGATAGACATGCATTTGGAAAGACAGGTTTGATTAGGAGTAGTCAACATGGCTTTGTGCGTGGGAGATCATGCTTCACAAATTTGTTAGAGTTATTTGAAGTGATCAGGAAGGTTGATTAGGGCAGAATGGTTGATGTAGTCTGTACGGATTTCAGTAAGGCTTTTGATAAGGTTCCATGTTATAGGCTGCTCTGGAAGGTTAGGTTGCATGGAATTGAGGGAAATCTGACAAATTGAATACACAATTGGCTTGATGGTGGGAAGCGGGGAGTAATAGTGGAAGGAAACTTGTCGGACTGGAGGCCTGTGACTAGTGTTGTGCCTCGGTAGGTGCTGGGCCCGTTGCTGTTTGTTATCTATATCGATAATTTAGATGAGAGCATAAAAGGAATGTTTAGTAAGTTTGCAGATGACACTAAAATTTGTGGGCAGTGAGGAAGGTTATCAGAACCTGCAGCAGGATCTTGATCAGCTGGGGAAGTGGGCTGAGAAATGGCAAACGGAATTTAATACAGATAAGTCTGTATTCCATTTTGGAAAGTCAAATCAAGGCAGGAGTTTCATGGTGAATGGTAGGGCCTTAAGTGTAGTAGAACAGAGGGACCTCGGAGTTCATGTGCACGGTTGTCTGAAAGTGAAGTTACAGGTGGTCGTGACAGTGAAGAAGCTTTTGGTACACTGAACTTCCCAATTTCTAAACTCAATACCCTAAAGGCATGTTGCAGTTATACAGGATGTTGGTGAGGCTGCATTTGGAGTATTGTGTTCAGTTTTGGTCACCTTGCTATGGGAAGGATGTTATTAAACTGGGAAGAGTGCAGAAGAAATTTGTAAGGACTTGAGACTCAAAGGACTGAGTTGTAGGGAGCGTTTGGACAAGCTAGGACTTTTTTCGTTAGAGCATGGGAGACTGAGGGGGTAATCTTATAGAAGTGTGTATAAGATCCTGAAAGGGTGAATGCAGTCAGTCTTTTTCCCAGTGTTGGGGAATCAAGGACTGGAGAGCATCAATTTAAGGTAAGGGGGAAGGAATATATGGGAAATTGAGGGACAACGTTTCCACACAGTGGGTGGCATGCGTATGGAATGAGCTGCCAGAGGACATGCTTGAGGTGGGTACATTAACAACAATTCAAAGGCATTTGGACAAATACATGCATAGGAAATGTTTAAAAGGATATGGGCCAAGTGCAGAGAAATGTGGTTAAAGTGAATGGACACTTTGGTCAGCTTTGACCAGTCTGTGCCGTGGGCCCCGGTCTTCATGCTGTAGGACTCATTGACTCTGAGGTCTGGCAGAATCTGTAGAGAAAAAGTAGACTTAACGTTTTGGGTACGGTGACCCTTCTGTCTGACAAATGGGCGCTGGACTTGAAACTTTAACTTTGCTTTCTCTGCAAAGGTGCTGCCAGGTCTGAGTTTGAAATGAGCTCCATTCTCTTATCTTTTCAGGCTGATTTTATTCAACTTTTGATATTCGTAGTTACTTTAGTTCAAATTTTCATTTCTAGGACCTAGCTTTGATGCCAGTCCAAGTTTCCTCTTTCTGCAGGTCCCAACTTTAAATTTGTTTGGACAGTCTCAGACTAATTTGTGGTGGGCATAAGCCCAGACCACAAAGCTGGAGATCATCTGAAGTGATGTCAAATTGATAGTTGCACCAAGGATGAAAGTGTGGTTATTTCGAAAAATAAGCAAAGTCATGCTGATGTTTTGTGACAAATTTAAGCTGACATGCTCGGAGTGTCAACTGAGAGACCAATTATAAATTATAGAGCTGTGTTTCTTTCTAAGAACAACACACAGTTAAATAAGTCACAATTAAAACTTAGTCCAAGGATACTTCCTCTGTGAATTTTCTCCCTGATTTTGCAGTCAGAAGGCATTGATGCATTCTCTGGTTTGATTGTGCAGGCAGCAATCTGTGCAGTACCTGCTGTATAAATGCAGGTTTTACTATGCTTCAGTTCCCTTGCCATGCTGCTGTGGTAGCTGAGATCAGTCAGACCTGTATAGACGGAGAAGCACACGGAGAACTTTTTTGACCTCTCTTATCATCATTCATTAGATAACTTTCTTGAACTGCTAGGAAGTCATTTCACAGCTTTCAGTAAAAATAAGTGATAAAAAATTAAAATGAATGTAAGAGATGTTATCCCTGCTGCTGACAAATAACTCAATACTGTTTGCTGACATTGAGTATCTGAAACTAAGAGCTCCATGCTTTAACAAAAACAATTCTGTCATAATGAAAATAAAAATTACAGAACTAATTTGATACCCTGTTATTTGGCTAGACTGACATTTAAAAGCATGTAATAAGATAATTGACATAGTGTAAATAATGTGAAAAGGTTACCTGTTTCATTCATATTTTAAAATGCATTTTGAAATTGAGGTTTGAAAAACTGGTGAGGAGATCTGTAATTAACACCATCAATAAAATATTCCCATTTAATTCCATCGTCTGTAATCATATAACTTGAATGTCCTAATCTTTTCCTGATCAGTTCGAGATTAGTTTTAATAAATCTGTTTGGATATGTTGCGACACAGATCTGGGGCATGTGTGACTCCACATCTTCTCACCCATAGTTAGGACACTATCACTGCACCACAAGACCTTTTTTCAGTTTCTTCGAGGGATTATTTAGAACATAGAACACAAAACAGTCCAGCGCAGAACAGGCCCCTCGGCCCTCAATTTTACGCCGACCTGTGAACTAATCTAAGCCAATCCCCCTCCGCTATCCCATCATCATCCATATGCTTATCCAAGGACTGTTTTAAATGCCCCTAATGTGGCTGAGTTAACTACATTGGCAGGCAAGGCATTCCACGCTCTTACCACTCTCTGAGTAAAGAGCCTGCCTTTGACATCTGTCTTAAATCTATCACCCCTCGATTTGCAGCTATGCCCCCTCGTACAAGCTGACGTCATCATCTGAGGAAAAAGACTCTCACTGTCCACCCTATCTAATCCTCTGATCATCTTGAATATCTCTATTAAATCCCCTCTTGGCCGCCTTCTCGCTAATGAGAACAGACCATAAGACCTTCGCTCCAGACCAGGAAACATCCTGGTAAACCTCCTCTGCACCTTTTCCAATGCTTCCACATCCTTCCTGTAATGGGGTGACCAGAACTGTATACAATATTCCAAGTGAGGCCGCACTAGCGTTTTGTACAGTTGCGGCATGACATCCGGAACTCAATCCCTCTACCAATAAAACCTAACACACCGTATGCCTTCTTAACAGCACTATCAACCTGGGTGGCAACTTTCAGGGATCTGTGTACATGGACACCAAGGTTCCTCTGCACATCCACACTATGAAGAATCTTTCCATTGACCCAGTATTCTGCCTTCCTATTATTCTTCCCAAAGCGAATCATCTCCCATTTACCTGCATTGAACTCCATTTGCCACCTTTCAGCCCAATTCTGCAGTTTATCCAAGTCACCCTGCAACCTGCAACATTCTTCCACACTGTCCACCACTCCACCGACTTCAGTGTCATCTGCAAACTTACTAACCCATCCGCCTATGCCTGCGTCCAAGTCATTTATAAAAATGACAAACAGCAGTGGTCCCAAAACACATCCTTGAGGCATACCACAAGTAACCGGACTCCAGGCTGAATATTTTCCATCAACCACCACTTGCTGCCTTCTTACAGAAAGCCAGTTTCTAATCCAAACTGCTAAATCTCCCTCAATCCCATGCCTCTGCATTTTCTCCAATAGCCTACCATGTGGAACCCTATCAAAAGCTTTCCTGAAGTCCGTGTACACCACGTCAACTGCCCTTTCCTCATCCACATGCTTGGTCACCTTCGCAAAAATAGTCAGAAGTCTGTGAGACACGACCTGCCCTTGAGAAATCCATGTTGACTATCTCCAATCAAATTGTTGCCTGCTAGATGATTATAAATTCTATCTGGATGTGAGTTTGCTCGCTGAGCTGGAAGGTTAGTTTTCAGACGTTTTGTCCCCATTCGAGGTAACATCATCAGTGTGCCTCCGATGAAGCGCTGCTGTTATGTCCCGCTTTCTATTTATCTGTTTAGGTTAACCTAAACCTAAACAGATAAATAGAAAGCGGGACATAACACCAGCGCTTCATCGGAGGCTCACTGATGATGTTACCTAGAATGGTGACAACACATCAGAAAACTAACCTTCCAGCTCAGTGAGCAAACTCACATCCAGAACCTCAACCTGAGCTACAAATCTTCTCAAAACCTGATAAATCCTATCTCTTATAATCCTTTCCAAAACTTTTCCTACAACAGACGTAAAGCTCACTGATAACAAAGTGTGAAGCTGGATGAACACAGCAGGCCAAGCAGCATCTCAGGAGCACAAAAGCTGACGTTTCGGGCCTAGACCCTTCATTGGAGACGGGGGTGGGGAGAGGGAACTGGAATAAATAGGGAGAGAGGGGGAGGCGGACCAAAGACGGAGAGAAAACAAGATAGGTAGAGAGGAGAGTGTAGGTGGGGAGGTAGGGAGGGGATAGGTCAGTCCAGGGATGATGGACAGGTCAAGGGGGCGGGATGAGGTGGTAGGTAGGAAATGGAGGTGCGGCTTGAGGTGGGAGGAAGGCAGGTTAGGGAAGCAGAGTCAGGCTGGGCTGGTTTTGGGATGCAGTAGGAGGAGGGGACAAGCTGGGCTGGTTTTGGGATGCAGTCGGTGGGGGGGGGGTAGATTTTGAAGCTTGTGAAGTCCAAGTTGATACCATTGGGCTGCAGGGTTCCCAAGCGGAATATGAGCTGCTGTTCCTGCAACCTTCGGGTGGCATCATTGTGGCACTGCAGGAGGCCCATGTCGTCTGAGGAATGGGAGGGGGAGTTGAAATGGTTTGCGACTGGGAGGGGCAGTTGTTTGTTGCGAACCGAGCGGAGGTGTTCTGCAAAGCGGTCCCCAAGCCTCCGCTTGGTTTCCCCAATGTAGAGGAGGCCACACCGGGTGCAATGGATACAATATATGAACATCTGTTTGATATGGAAGGTCATCCTGGGGCCTAGGATGGGGGTGAGGGAGGTGGTGTGGGGGCAAGTGCAGCACTTCCTGTGGTTGCAGGGGAAGGTGCCGGGGTTGGAGGGGAGTGTGGAGCGGACAAGGGAGTCGCGGAGAGAGTGGTCTCTCCTGAAGGCAGACAAGGGTGGGGATGGAAAAATGGCTTGGGGGGTGGCGTCGGATTGTAGATGGCGGAAGTGTCGGAGGATGATACGTTGTATCCGGAGGTTGGTGGGGCGGTATGTGAGAATGAGGGGGATCCTCTGGGGGCGGTTGTGGCAGGGGCGGGGTGTGAGGGATGTGTTGCGGGAGATGCGGTCAAGGGCGTTCTCGACCACTGCAGGGGGGAAAGTTGCGGTCCTTGAAGAACGTGATCATCTGGGATGTGCGGGAGTAGAATGCCTCATCCTGGGAGCAGATGCGGCGGAGGCGAAGGAATTGGGAATAGGGGATGGAATTTTTGCAGGAGGGTGGCTGGGAGGATGTGTATTCTAGGTAGCTGTGGGAGTCAGTGGGCTTGAAATGGACCTCGCCGGTCTATAATTACCTGGGTCATCTCTATTGCTTCCTAAGTCTTGCCTAGTCGCATTATAATTTCCCTTCCCCCATCTATAACTCTTGTCCTGTGGCATGTTCCTATCCCTTTCCATCGCTAAACTAAACGTGACCGAATTATGGTCAACCTCTCCAAAGTGCTCACCTACCACTAAATCAAACACCTGGCCTGGTTCATTGTCAAGTACCAGATCCAGTGTGGCCTCCCCTCTTGTCGGCCCTTCGACATACTGTGTCAGGAAACCCTCCTGCACACATTGGACAAAAACTGATCCATCTGACATACAAGAGTTATAGCAATTCCAGTCAATGTTAAGGAAGCTAGTCTCCCATAATGACCACCCTGTTCCTTTCACTCCTGCCCAGAATCGTTTTGCCAATCCTCTCCTCCACAGCCCTGGAACTTTGCGGGGGCCTATTTTAAAAAAAAATCTCTCAGCAGTGTGACCTCTCCTCTCTTATTTCTGACCTCAGCCCATACCACCTCAGTAGAGGAGTCCTCATCAAAAGTTCTTTCAGCCACCTTAATACTGTCCTTGACTAACAAAGCCACACCTCCCCCTCTTTTACCATCTTCCCTGATCTTAATGAAAGATCTAAACCCTGGAACCTGCAACATCCATTCCTGACCCTGCTCTATCCATGTCTCCGAAATGGCCACAACATCGAAGTCCCAGGTATCTATCCATGCTGCAAGCTCACCTACCTTGTTCCAGTTACTCCTGGCATTGAAGTAGACACACTTCAAACCAGCTTTCTGTCTGCCAGCACACTCCTGTGAGTGAAATCCTGTCCATGTCCTCCCTTCTTTTATCCTCCTGTGTACTGGAACTATATCACAGTTTCCCATCCCCTTGCTGAGCTAGTTTAAATCCACCCGAATAGCACTAGCAAACTTCCCACCCCGGATCTTCGTACCCCTCTGGTTCAAGTGGAGACTGTCCTGTTTGTAGACGTCCCACCTTCCCCAGAATGAGCCCCAATTATCCATATCCCTCAAACCCTCCCTCCTGCACCATCCTTGCAGCCACATGTTCAGCTGATATTTCTCCCTGTTCTTTTTCTTGTACAGGTGGCACAGGGCACAAACCAGAATAACAAGTCTGTTTGTTCTAGCTCTCGGCTTCCACCCTACCTCCCTGAAATCCTGCCTTACATCCCTATCCTTCTTTCTACCTATGTCGTTGGTACCTATGTGGATCACGACTTGGGGCTGGTCACCCTCTCCCTTCAGGACCGCGAAGACACGATCCGAGACATCACAGACCCTGGTACCTGGGAGACAACACACCAACCATGAGTCTCTTTTGTTCCCAACAAACCTTCTATCTGTCCCTCTGACTATTGAATCCCCAATGACGAACACTTTCCTCTTATCCCCACTTCCCTTCTGTGTAAGAGGGACAGATTCTGTGCCAGAGACCTGCACCCCAGTGCATGCCCCTGGTAAGTCGTTTCCCCCCCCAACAGTACCCAAAACGGTATACTTGTTTTTCAGGGGAATGAACACAGGGGATCCCTGCACTGACTGTTTTTTCCTCCTTCTAACAGTTACCTTGTTTTCTTTGGGCTGAGGAGTAACCACTTTCCTGTAACTCTTCTCTATCACAGACTCTGCCTCCCGAATAATCCGAAGATCATCCAGCTCCTGTCCAGTTCCCGACCAATCATATTTTAAGATTCACTGGATAATCTCAAAATTGGGACAATCATTTATCCTGAAAGCTTGACTGCATCTCATCTCCGGGTTAATACTTTCACAACAACAGCATTCTTTCTGCTTCACTAGAAAATGAAATCTTGTATATGTTAATAGCAATAATGTAACATAGTCTTCAAGTCATAGAGATACACAGCACGGGAACAGGCCCTCTGGTCCAACTCATCCATGCCGACCAGACACTCCAAATAAATCTAGTCCCATTTGGCCCACATCCCTCCAAACCCCCTCTACCCATACACCCACCCAGATGCCTTTCAAACGCTGTAACTGCATCAGCCTCCGGCAGCCCACCCCACACAGGCACCACCGTTCGCGCGAGAAAGCTGCCGCTAGTATCCCCCTTCCAACCTCAAACCCATGGCCCCACACCCCGGTCCCGGACTCTCCGGGGAAAATTTCCCATCCACCCATCCCGTCCGTTCCCCCCACAACTCCGCAAACCTCTATAAGATCACACCCCAGTCTCTGACACTCCAGGGAAAGTAGCCCCAGTCCATTCAATGACTCCGCCCCCACCAGCTCAACCCCTCTGACCCCCAGCAACATACCCACAACTCCTCTCTGAACCAGATGAAGCCTCACAACATCCTTCCCTTACCAGGGAGACCAAAATTATACACAGCATCCCAACAGTGGCCCAACCAATGTCCCGCACAGCTGCAACATGACATCCCAACTCCCACACTCAATGAGTCAACCTATAAAAGCATGAAAATAGTTAATATATTGAGACAAGATGTTCTACTGGCACAAACAATTAAAACACCAAGTAGCATGTATAGTGACCACTCCAGTAATATGCATAAGTGAAATACGTATCTCACTTCGTTTCTCAGCAGAGAGGTCACATGGAAAAACGAAGGATATGTGAGGGCATAGAAATGGCATGGAGGACTCATGGGGTTATAGAAGTGACTTAATGAAATGAGGGGGAAGCAGGACTCGTGGATGGAGGCAGTTTAGGGAAGGGCAAGGTGCAATGAGACTTGGGTGTCATGGTGGAACAGTCGCTCAAGGTTGGAATGCAGGAGCGGCAAGCAGTGAGGAAAGCTGATGGCATGCTGGCCTTCTATACTCAAATCCTGTCACTACAGAGTAAGGATGTCTTGCTGCACTTATACAGGGCCTTGGTAAGGCACATCTTGGGTACTGTGTGCAATTTTGGTCACCTAGCCCAAGGAAGGACATTCTTGCTATTTACCGAATCCAACGAAAGTTTGCCAGACTAATTCCTGGGATAGCAGGATCGGCATATGAAGAACGACTGGATCTACAGGGCTTGTACTCAATGAAACTTAGAAGAATGAGGGGCGATCTCATAGAAACATAAAAAATCCTGATGGGACTGGACAGGCCGGATGCAAGAAGAATATTGCCCATATTGGAGAAGTCCGGAACTAGGGGTCACAGTCAGAGAGTAAGGGGTAAGCCATCCAGGACTGAGATGAGAAAGAATTTCTTCACTCAGAGTCGTGAACTCGTGGAATTCTCTACCACAGAAAGCTGTTGGGGCCAGTTTGTGAAATATATTCAAGAGGGAGCTTAACATGGCCCTTGCAGCTGAAGAGATCAAGGCATGTGCAGAGAAAATGGGAGTGGGACATTGAAATTGCATGGCCAGCCATGATAATATTGAATGGCGGTGTAGGCTCAAAGGGCTAAATGGCCCATGCCTGTACCTATTTTTTATGTTTCTATGATCTGAGGGAACATGAAAGATGAATGGGGACATAGGTTAAACATGGTTATGAGATGAGGTTGAGAGAGGTTATTAATTCTTTTGAGTTGGGATCCTGTGTTGGAGAAACGAGGCAGATCTTCTAGCAGGCCCAGCTCTGTTCCTGCCCTGCTACCTGGCTTGCAAACTGCATTGTGAACCTGTGTTGGTGTGAAAGGCAAAGGTGGCATATAAAATCACCCATATGGCAGGTTTACAGTTAGCAAGTGATGCAGATGCACAGGTCGGATATCCCTGATGCTATAGTCTGATTTAATTCTTCTTGCTTTTATAGGTTGGCTCATTGGGTGTGGGAGTTGGGATGTCGTGTTGCAGCTGTGCGGGACATTGGTTGGGCCACTGTCGGCACAACATTGTGGGCTGAAGGGCCTGTTCTGTGCTGTACTGTTCTATGTTCTATACTTAAGTGGGTATGATGCAGAACTAATTTCAGGAGAAACTGACCTCTTGATTTATCTTGCAAACTATTCTTTATTGGGACAATTGTAGAAACAACATATTGCATTCATATGTCACCTTTTAATGAGTTAAATCATCATAACGTGTTCCACAGAAGGAATCTGCAAAAAAATTGCCTTCATTGGTCGGAACATTTGAGCAAAAGAATTGAGATGTCAGGCCACGGCCCCACAGGACACTGACGAGACCACCCCCAGAACATAGAACATAGAACAATACAGCGCAGAACAGGCCGTTCGGCCCTCGATGTTGCGCCGACCTGTGAACTAATCTGAGCCCTTCCCCGACACTATCCTATCATTAACCATATGCTTACCCAGGGACTGTTTAAATGGCCCTAATGTGGCTGAGTTAACTACATTGGCAGGCAGGGCGTTCCATACCCGTACCACTCTGAGTAAAAAACCTGCCTCTGACATCTGTCTTAAATCTATCACCCCTCAATTTGTAACTATGCCCCCTTGTACAAGCTGAAGTCCTCATCCATGGAAAAAGACTCTCACTGTCCACCCTATCTAATCCTCTGATCATCTTGTATACCTCTATTAAATCCCCTCTTGGCCTCCTTCTCTCCTATGAGAACAGACCCAAGTCCCTCAGCCTTTCTTCATAGGGCCTGCGCTCCAGACCAGGCAACATCCTAGCAAATCTCCTCTGCACCTTTTCCAATGCTTCCACATCCTTCCTGTAATAGGGCGACCAGAACTGCACTCAGTATTCCAAATGAGGCCGCACTAGCATTTTGTACAGTTGCAGCATGACATCACTGCTCCGGAACTCAATCCCTCTACCAATAAAACCTAAAACACCGTAAGCCTTCTTAACAGCACTATCAACCTGGGTTTTAACTTTCAGGGATCTATGTACATGGACACCAAGATCCCTCTGCACATCTACACTACCAAGAATCTTTCCATTGACCCCGTATTCTGCCTTCGTATTATTCCTCCCAAAGTAAATCACCTCACATTTATCCGTATTACAACTCCATTTGCCACCTTTCGGCCCAATTCTGCAGTTTATCCAAGTCTTCCTGCAATCTGCAACCTTCTTCCACATTGTCCACCACTCCACCGACTTTAGTGCCATCTGCCAACTTACTAACCCATCCACCAATGCCTGCGTCCACGTCATTTATAAAAATGACAAACAGTCGTGGTCCCAAAACAGATCCTTGAAGCACACCACGAGTAACCGAACTCCAAGCTGAATATTTTCCATCAACCACCACTTTCTTACAGAAAGCCAGTTTTTAATCCAGACTTCTAAATCTCCCTCTATCCCGTGCCTCTGTATTTTCTTCAATAGCCTACCATGTGGAACCTTATCAAAGGCTTTAATGAAGTCAACGTGGACCACATCAACTGCCCTTCACTCATCCACATGCTTGGTCACCTTCTCAAAAAACTCAATGAGGTTTGTGAAATACGACCTGCCCTTGACGAATCCATGCTGACTATCTCCAATCAAATTGTTGCTTGCTATATGATTATAAATCCTATCTCTTATAATCCTTTCCAAAACTTTTCCTACAACAGACGTAAGGCTCACGGGTCTATAATTACCTGGGTCATCTCTACTGCCCTTCTTGAACAAGGGCACAACATTTGCAATCCTCCAGTCCTCTGGTACTAAACCTGTAGACAATGAGGACTCAAAGGTCAAGGCCAAAGGCTCCGCCACCTCCTCCCTAGCTTCCCAGAGAATTCTCCGAAAAATCCCATCTAGCCCAGGGGATTAATCTACCTTCACACCTTCTAGAATTGATAATACCTCCTCCTTACTAACTTTCATCCTTTCAATTCTAGTAGCCCGTAACTCAGTCATCTCCTCTACAATATTCTCCTGTTCCTCCGTGAAAACAGATGAGAAATAATCATTTAGCACCTCTCCAATCTCCACAGGGTCCACACACAACTTCCCACTTCTGTCTTTGACTGGCCCTATTCCTACCCTAGTCATCCTCTTATCCCTCACATACATATGGAAAGCTTTAGGGTTCTCCTTTATTCTACCTGCTAATGCCTCCTCATGTCCTCTTCTTGCTCTTCTTAACTCTCTCTTTAAATCATTCCTAGCTAATCTGTAACTCTCCATCGCCTCATCTGAACCATCTCGTCTCATTGTCACATAAGCCTCCCTCTTCCGCTTAACAAGAGATACAATTTCTTTAGTAAACCACGGTTCCCTTACCTTATCGCTTCCTCCCTGCCTGACCGAGTCATACCTATCAAGGACACGCAATATCTGTTCCTTAAACCAGCTCCACATTTTGAATGACCCCATCCCCTGCATTTTGCTGATCCATGCTATGCTTCCTAAGTCTACCCTAATCACATAATTGCCCTTCCCCCATCTATAACTCTTGCCCTGTGGCATGCTCCTATCCCTTTTCATCACTAAACTAAACGTGACCGAATTATGGTCACACTCTCCAAAGTGCTCACCTACCACTAAATCAAACACCTGGCCTGGTTCATGACCAAGTACCAGATCCAGTGTGGCCTCTGCTCTTGTCGGCCCTTCGACATACTGAGTAAGGAAACCCTCCTGCCCACATTGGACAGAAACTGATCCATCCAAAGTACTAGAGTTATAGCAATTCCAGTCAATGTCAGGGAAGTTAAAGTCTCCCATAATGACCACCCTGTTCCTTTCACTCCTGCCCAGAATAGTTTTGCCGATCCTCTTCTCCACATCCCTGGAACTTTGCAGGGGCCTATAAAAAACTCCCAGCAGTGTTACCTCTCCTCTCCTGTTTCTGACCTCAGCCCATACCACCTCAGTAGAGGAGTCCTCATCAAAAGTTCTTTCAGCCACCATTATACTGCCCTTGACTAACAAAGCCACACCTCCCCCTCTTTTACCACCTTCCCTGATATTAATGAAAGATCTAAACCCTGGATCCTGCAACATCCATTCCTGACCCTGCTCAATCCATGTCTCCGAAATGGCCACAACATCGAAGTCCCAGGTACCTGTCCAAGCTGCAAGCTCCCCTACCTTATTCTGGATATTCCTGGCATTATAGTAGACAGTTTAACCCAGCTTGCTGTCTGCCAGCACACTCCTGTGACAGGGAGGTCCTGTCCATGTCCTCCCTATGCTCATCCTCTTGCGTACTAGTACTTGGAACCTCCTTAGTACAGATGGTTCGGATGGAGCCATTTTTGTCAGGTGTGTTCAGGAGGGTTTCCTTACTCAGTATGTGGACAGGCCGACGAGAGGGAAGGCCATTTTGGATTTGGTGCTCGGCAATGAGCCAGGACAGGTGTCAGATCTTGTGGTGGCAGAACACTTTGGCGACAGTGACCACAACGGCCTCACATTTACCATAGCCATGGAAAGGGAAACGAGCAGTTACCAGGGGAAGATATTTAACTGGGGAAAAGGAAGCTATGATGCTATCAGGCAGGAGTTGGGAAGTATAGATTGGCAGTAATTGTTCCACAGAAAGGGCACAGCAGACATGTGGAGGCTGTTTAAGGTGCAGTTGTTGCGAGTGATGTATAAATTTGTTCCTCTGAGACAGGTAAGAAGAGGTAAGAGTAAGGAGCCTTGGATGACGGGTACAGAGGTGCTTCTTGTCAAAAAGAAAAAGGCAGCGTATGTAAGGTGGAGGAAGCAAGGGTCTAGCACAGCTTTAGAGGATTACAGGCTTGCTCGGAAGGAGCTCAAAAGTGGACTGAGGAGGACCAGGAGGGGGCACGATAAAGGCTTGGCAGGAAGGATTAGGGAGAACCCAAAGGCATTTTACTCATACGTGTGGAATAAGAGAATGATCAGGGAGAAGGTAGGGCCAATCAGGGATAGCGTAGGGAACTTGTGCGTGGAGTCTGAGCAGATAGGGGAAGCCCTAAATGAGTTTTTTTGGTTCGGTTTTCACGAAGGAAAGGGACCTTGTTGTGAATGAGAACTTTGAGGAGCAGGAAAACAGACTTGAGCGGATCAAGATTGAGGAAGCTGATGTGCTGGAAATTTTGGCAAACGTTAAGATTGATAAGTCCCCAGGGCCAGACCAGATTTATCCTAGGTTGCTCCGGAAAGCGAGAAAGGAGGTTGCTAAGTCGCTGGCAAAGATCTTTGCTTCCTCACTCGCCACAGGAGTCGTACCAGAAGATTGGATGGAGGCAAATGTTGTTCCTCTTTTCAAGACAGGGAATAGGGAAATCCCTGGAAATTACAGACCAGTCAGTCTTACGTCTGTGGTCAGCAAGGTTTTGGAAAGAATTCTGAGGGATAGGATTTATGACTCTTCGGAAGAGCATGGCGTGATTAAAGGGAGTCAGCATGACCTTGTGAGGGGCAGGTCATTCCTTACAAATCTTAGTGAGTTCTTTGAGGAAGTCACGAGACAGGTTGACGAGGGTTGAGCAGTGGATGTGGTGTACATGGACTTCAGCAAGGCATTTGATAAGGTTCCCCACGGCAGGCTCATTCATAAAGTCAGGAGGTATGGGATACAGGGTGATTTGGCTGTCTGGGTTCAGAATTGGTTGGCTGACAGGAGGCAGAGAGTGGTTGCAGATGGTAAGTATTCTGCCTGGAGGTCAGTGCTAAGCGGTGTCCCGCAGGGCTCCGTTCTTGGGCCTCTGCTCTCTGTAGTTTTTATAAATGACTTGGATTGGGAGGTTGAGGAGTGCGTTGGTATGTTTGCTGATGACACAAAGGTTGGAGGTGCCATTGATAGTATCAAGGGCTATTGCAAGCTTCAGCGAGACATTGACAGAATGCAGAGCTGGGCTGAGGAATGGCAGATGGAGTTTAACCTGGATAAATGCGAAGTGATGCATTTTGGAAGGTCGAACTTACATGCTGAATATAGGATTAAAGGCAGGATTCTCAGCAGTGTGGAGGAACAGCGGGTTCTTGGTGTTCAAGTTCATAGCTCCCTCAAAGTTGCCACCCAGGTGGATAAGGTTGTTAAGAAAGCATATGGTGTTTTGGCTTTCATTAACAGGGGGATCGAGCTTAACAGCCACGAGGATATGCTGCAGCTCTACAAAACCCTGGTGAGACCACTCTTGGAATATTGTGTCCAGTTCTGGTCGCCCTATTATAGGAAAGATGTGGAGGCTTTGGAGAGGGTGTAAAGGAGGTTTACCAGGATGCTGCTTGGACTGGAGGGCTTGTCTTATGAGGAGAGGTTGACTGAGCTCGGAATTTTCTCTCTGGAGAGAAGGAGGAAGAGAGATGACCTGATCGAGGTGTACAAGGTAATGAAAGGCATGGATAGAGTCGATAGCCAGAGAATTTTTCCCCAGGGCAGGATTGACTGCCACGAGGGGTCGTAGTTTTAAGGTGTTAGGAGGAAGGTATAGAGGAGACGTCAGAGGGAGGTTCTTCACCCCGAGAGTTGTAAGCGCATGGAATACTTTGCCAGTGGTAG
This sequence comes from Stegostoma tigrinum, assembly GCF_030684315.1. Taxonomy (NCBI): domain Eukaryota; kingdom Metazoa; phylum Chordata; class Chondrichthyes; order Orectolobiformes; family Stegostomatidae; genus Stegostoma; species Stegostoma tigrinum. Next base: position 46,179,953 of record NC_081359.1, read on the forward strand.
TCGTGGAAGCAGAGTCATTAGTGACATTTAAGTGACTGCTGGACATGCACGTGGACAGCAGTGAATTGAGGGGAGTGTAGGAGTGTAGGTTATGTTATTTTATTTTTGGATTAGGAATATTCCACGGCACAACATTGTGGGCCGAAGGGCCTGCTCTGTGCTGTACTTTTCTATGTTCTATGTTCTACACCTCAGTTTCCCACTGTATGCAACCCTGGTCATCCGTCGCAGGAAGGATTGGTTAAACTTGAAAGGGTGCGGAAAATATTTGCAAGGACGCTGCCGGGACCGGAAGGCCCAAGGTACAGGAGAAGCCAAATATGCTGCGCCAACACCCCCCCCTCCCACCCACCCACACCACCCCCCACCACCCCACCCCACCCCCCCCCCCCCCCCCCCCCCGCCAAGCCGGAGCACAGAAGCCGTGGGTTGACATCACAGAGGCCCACAAAATCACGAAGGACATGGATGGGATGAGCAGTCGTGGTCCTCCTTCCAAGGTGGGGTAGTCCAAAACCAGAGGACACAGGTCCAAAGTGCAAGGGGAAGGACCCAAATAGGACCAGAGGGGCAACCCTCCCATGCAGGGGGCGGTTCATGTATGGAACGAATTGCCAAAGGAAGCAGCAGAGCCAGGCACAACGACAACATTCAAATGGCATCTTGATGGGCACATTAATATGGAGGGTTTCGGGAGTTATGGGCCAAATGCTGGCAAATGGGACCAGGTCAGATCAGGGCATCTGGTTGGCTGAGACGAGCCAGTCCGAAAGGTCCGCCCCTGTGCTGAATGACTCCATGACCCAGAGAGACCAGGCATTATTTGTACTTAAAATAGCCCAGAGAGCAATTGACAAACAGTCTGAGTTATCTTACCTCTTTTTAATGGCTGACATCTTAACATTCTCATAATAATGAAGAGGTGCATTTGGATTATTCATATAATAGTCAAACCCAGCCACTGCCACTTCGTCACAGTTGTGCAATGCTTCAGCTCCTGTCATCCAATTCTCCAGGACTCAAAGGATTTCTTGGACTCCAAAGCCTCAAAATATAATCAAAAGTAGAGTAGCAACAAGATTAGAATTAATTGACTTAACTAGTTTATTTATCTTTTAAAATTTAAAACCTACATCATTCCCAGGCAAAACGCGATTGGCAACTAACCTTCAAATATAACACGTCACGTGTACTTGAGGACTGCGACAGCGTTACGGACTTCATGAATTGAAATGTACCATTGAACAGAATGGCCTAAATCTCCATTCTAACTTTTGGAGTTGCCCCTCTCCTGCAGTTAAGAAAGCAGGTACTCACCATCTCCACTTTAATATTAAATGTCAATCCTAAGACCAGTCTGCCTACACCATCAGGACTCAAGTGGAGTAAAGATCTGTTCATTTTTCTTCACAGTGTAAACAAGACATGAAGCCAACCTCTATAAAACTGCTACAGAAGATTAGGAAACAGATGTACCATGTTATGCTAACCTCTGGGACATAGTTGGTGGCTTCAGGATTTGTTTCCCTCAAAAGTAAGGGCTGTCTGTTCTTATTATTTTGGGGAAACCTTTTTTTTCAAATGAGATTCTTGATATTCAATCCATTATGTCCTGTGGTGACCTTTCTCATGCAATCTTCTGCTCTTCATCTCAAATTATGCAATTGGCTTCTTTGGTGCCTGTCTCATGCATCGTGTAGGAGAGGTGAAGTGCTTGCTGCTGCAGGGGCTTCGCAACGGTCTTGCCTCTAGCACCATATATAACCCCCAGCTATGCATGAATTCAGATATTACAAACTAGGAACCATCCTTCACATTGTAACCGTGCAGAGTTATCCCCAAGGAAGTAGCCCAGAAAGGCAAGTTAGATCGTCAGGAACTGAATATACTGGTGGTTGCGGTGGTAGAAGGGAAGGCAGAGCTATATTTGGTTGACTGGCAAAGGAGACCACTCGACCAAATCCAACGGGCCTGTACTGAGATTATGGCCTGGTCAGTGCACTGTCTGGGTGGAACACAACACATAGCAGTGCAGGAAGAAGGTTAATTATCTTCAGTGCTCTGCAACGGTAAGAGTCATCATTTTCTTTTTGCTATCTCATATTTACAGGGCTACTGCTAAACTAACTGCACTGCACACACACATCACCAAGGATAGAACATAGAACATAACAGCACAGTACAGGCCCTTCGGCCCTCTGTTGTGCCGACCTGTGAAACCAATCTGAAACCCATCTAGCCCACACTATTCCATTATCATCCGTATGTTTATCCAATTACCATTTAAATGCCCTTAAAGTTGGCCAGTCTACTACTGTTGCGGGCAGGACATTGCACACCCTTACTAATCTCTGAGTAAAGAACCTACCTTTGACATCAGTCCTATATCTATCAACCTTCAATTTAAAGCTATGCCCCCTCATGCTAGCCATCACCACCCACAAAAAAGGGCCTTGCTGTCCGTTCTTCCTCTGATCATCTTGTATGTCTCTATTAAGTCACCTCTTAACCTTCTTCTCTCTAACGAAAACAGCCTCAAGTCCCTCAGCCTTTCCTCATAAGACCTTCCCACCATATCAGGCAACATCCTGATAAATCTCCTCTGCACCCTTTCCAGTGCTTCCACGTCCTTCCTATAATGCAATGACCAGAACTGTTTCACTATAAGTTGACAATTTGGATAAGAATTTGACAATCCTGTCATTGATTTGATTCATTATTGTCATATGTACTGAGATACAGTTAAAAAGTATTGATTTCATGCTCACGAAACACCTTACGTAAGTGCATTAGGGGTAACGGAACATTACTTACGTACATTTGTGATTGCTACATAAATTTGATTAATTTCAGAAGGGTAGCTGTAACAAATTGATGACATGACAGCCAGAACTGTAAATTTAACACCCTTGTTGACTCAATTGATGGGATGTATGCAGCTAAATTATATCTCCAATTGTCCGACCTACTCCAGAGGTGTGTAATAACATCTCTGATTGATTCGCAAAATATCTACAGCTCGTAGTCAATTGCCAGTGTCTCGAGAGTAGCTGGAGTGGTAGCTGGATCTGTAGAGGTGGGTTCAGCATCTCTGCACCAGGAAGAGTATCTCCAGTAATCTGTGCTGGAACGCTGCCTGTGTCTGCCTTTTGGCTAGGTTCAGGGGAAAACTTTGTTGTGATACTTCTGAGAGTTTGTCTGGTGCTTATTCTGTAAGTCCCTGCATGAAGATAGCTGTTAGCTGCGAGATTTTTCTTTATCATGAACTTTTGAAGATGAACGGAAATCTTAGGGGAATGTCAATTCAGAAAGTGATATTTTTATTTCAATACTTTTGACTGTCTCACTGATACTTTTCAAAAATAATGATTCAGTTTTATACATTGAATTGTGTGTGTAAAATATTATGGCTCAGCCCAGGTAAGTGCATATAATCTAGTTGCACGTAAATTTAATAGTTTTGAAGGAGCAGGCAATAGTAACTTATTGTGATATTTGTTCTCTAAATACCACTATTGACCATGTCTAATGTCTGTGTTCATGGTTGTTGCAGGTTCCAGGATTTAGATGTTTCAGTAAGAACCGAGAAGATGGTAAAAGAGGGGGAGGTGTGGCATTGTTGGTCAAGGACAGTATTACAGTTGCCAAAAGGATGTTTGGGGACTCATCAACTGAGGTAGTATGGGCTGAGGTTAGAAACAGGAAAGGAGAGGTCACCCTGTTGGGAGTTTTCTATAGGCCTTCGAACAGTTTCAGAGATGTAGAGGAAAGGACAGCAAAGATGATTCTCGATAGGAGTGAGAGAGACAGGGTAGTTGTCATGGGGGACTTCAACTTTCCAAATATTGACAGGGAACACTAGAGTTCGAGCACTATAGATGGGTCAGTTTTTGTCCAGTGTGTGCAGGAGGGCTTCCTGACACAGTATGTAGATAGGCCAACAAGGGGCAAAGCCACATTAGATTTGGTACTGGGTAATGAGCCCAGCCAGGTGTTAGATTTTGAAGTAGGTGAGCACTTTGGTGATAGTGATCACAATTCTGTTATGTTTACTTTAGTGATGGCAAGGGATAGGTGTATACCACTGGGCAAGCGTTATAGCTGGAGGAAAGGCAATTACAATGGGATTAGGCAAGATTTAGGGAGCATAGGATAGGGAAGGAAACTGCAGGGGATGGGCACGTTAGAAATGTGGAGCTTATTCAAGGAAAAGCTCCTGTGTGTCCTGGATAAGTATGTACCTGTCAGGCAAGGAGGAAGCTGCAGAGTGCAGGAGCCGTGGTTTACGAAGGAGGTGGAATCTCTGGTCAAGAGGAAGAAGAAGGCTTATGTTAGGATGAGATATGAAGGCTCGGTTAGGGCGCTTGAGGGCTACGAGGTAGCCAGGAAAGACCTAAAGAGAGAGCTCAGAAGAGCCAGGAGGAGACATGAGAAGTTGTTGGCAGATAGGATCAGGGTAAACCCTAAGGCTTTCTATAGGTATTTGAGGAATAAAAGAATGATGAGAGTAAGATTAGGGCCAATCAAGGATAGTAGTGGGAAGTTGTGTGTGGAGTCAGAGGAGATAGGGGAAGCAGTAAATGAATATTTTTCAACAGTATTCACTCTAGAAAATGACAATGTTGTCGAGGAGAAAACCAAGATACAGGCTACTAGACTAGGTGGGATTGAGGTTCACAAGGAAGCAGTATTAGAAATCCTACAGAGGGTGAAGATAGATAAGTCCCCCGGGCCGGATGGGATTTATCCTAGGATCCTCTGGGAAGCCAGGGAGGAGATTGCCAAGCCTTTGGCATTGATCTTTAACTCGTCATTGTCTACAGGAATAGTGCCAGACGACTGGAGGATAGCAAATGTGGTTCCCCTGTTCAAGAAGGGGAGTAGAGACAACCCTGGTAATTATAGACCAGTGAGCCTTACCTCTGTTGTTGGTAACGTGTTGGAAAAGGTTATAAAGGATAGGATTTATAATAATCTAGAAAAGAATGAATTGATTAGGGATAGTCAGCACGGTTTTGTGAAGGGAAGGTCGTGCCTCACAAACCTTAGAGTTCTTTGAGAAGGTGACCAAACAGGTAGATGAGAGTAAACCAGTTGATATGGTGTATATGGATTTCAGCAAGGTGTTCGATAAGGTTCCCCACAGTAGGCTATTGTACAAAATGCGGAGGAATGGAATTGTGGGAGATATAGCAGTTTGGATCGGAAATTGGCTTGCTGAAAGAAGACAAGAGGGTGGTAGTTGATGGGAAATGTTCATCCTGGAGACCAGTTACTAGTGGTGTACTGCAGGGGTCGGTGTTGGGTCCACTGCTGTTTGTCATTTTTATAAATGACCTGGATGAGGGCGTAGAAGGATGGGTTAGAAAAAATTTGCAGGCGACACTAAAGTCGGTGGAGTTGTGGATAGTGACGAAGGATGGTGTAGGTTGCAGAGAGACATAGATAAGCTGCAGAGCTGGGTTGAGACGTGGAAAATAGAGTTTAATGCGGACAAGTGTGAGGTAATGCACTTTGGTAGGAGTAACCGGAAGGCAAAATACTGGGCTAATGGTAAGATTCTTGGTAGTGTAGATGAGCAGAGAGATCTCGTTGTCCATGTTCACAGATCCTTGAAAGTTGCCACCCAGGTTGACAGGGCTGTTAAGAAGGCATACAGTGTTTTAGCTATTATTAATAGAGGGAACGAGTTCCAGAACCAAGAGGTTATGCTGCAGCTGTACAAAACTCTGGTGCGGCCGCACTTGGAGTATTGCGTACAGTTCTGGTCACCGCATTATAAGAAGGATGTGGAAGCTTTGGAAAGGGTGCAGAGGAGATTTACTAGGATGTTGCCTGGTATGGAGGGAAGGTTGTATGAGGAAAGGCTGAGGGACTTGAGGCTGTTTTCATTAGAGAGAAGAAGGTTGAGAGGTGACTTAATTGAAACATATAAAATAATCAGAGAGTTAGATACGGTGGACAGGGAGAGCCTTTTTCCTAGGATGCTGACGGCGAGCACGAGGGGGCATTGCTTTAAATTGAGGGGTGAAAGATATAGGACAGATGTCAGAGGTGGTTTCTTTACTCGGAGTAGTAAGGGAATGGAACGCTTTGCCTGCAACGGTAGTAAATTCGCCAACTTTAGGTACGTTTAAGTCGTCATTGGATAAGCATATGGACGTACAATGAATAGTGTAGGTTATATGGGCTTCAGATCGGTGTGACAGGTCGAAACAACATCGAGGGCTGAAGGGCCTGTACTGTGCTGTAATGTCCTATGTTCTATTTTGTTCTTTTTTACTTCTTCATTCACGGGATGAGCGTGTCTCTGGCTGGGCAGCATTTATTGCCCACCCCTAATTGCTCAGAGGGCAGTTAAGAGTCAACCACATTGCCGTGGGTCTGGAGTCACATGTAGTCCAGACCAGGTTAGAATGGCAGTTTCCTTCCCTAAAGGACGTTAGTGAACCAGATGGGTTTTTCCAGCAATCAGCAGTGGACTCACGGTCATCACGAGACTCTTAATTCCAGATATTTTATTGAATTCAAATTCAGGTCCCCAGACCATTACCTGGGTTTCTGGATTAACAGTCCAGTGATAATACTAGGTCAATGTTAAGCAGCTGTATTAAATAAAGTTGGAAGTCTTTGAGCATTCACTCGTCGCTTTCTGGTAACATTTCATCATGTCTAGTTTGTCGGGAATGAAGCAATGTTTAAAGCAGCTACCAGTCCTTCATTACGTTACAAGGAGAGTAGCTTTGACCACCTTCAATGGAATTGATAGCTTTGAAGTTGTGGTGAGATGCTAAATGCCAGTCAGTTGACTTTTGATCTTTCCACACTGAATCAGCTAATGAGAGATGAGTGAGCTTCAGCCAGAGGAAGATCCTCAGAGGCTTTGTTCCAACAAAGATACTCTTTTTGGCTTGGAGAGTACACCCTGTGATCCATTGCAATCTTTAATAATCACTGCACCATCTTCAAATAAATAGATTTAAACCATTTATTCCCCAACCCCGCAGAAAAGGCCTTGCCTATTCAACCTATTCATGCTCCTCATGATTTCATAAGCCTTGTCACTTGTACATCTCCAGATGCTGGACACCTTTCAGCCTCAGGCACTCCAGGGAAAATAGCACTAGCCTATTCAGCCTCTCCCTTGAGCTCAAACCCCCCACATCCCTGGCAACGTCCTTATAGATCTTTTCTGAAACCTTTCAAGTTTCACAACATCCTTCCTCTAGCAACTAGACCAGAATTGCATGTAGTATTCCAAAAGTGACCTAACCAATATCCTGTACAGCTGCAACATGACCTCTCAAGACCTATACTTAATGCACTAACCTTGCTGGTTACATCTCTGTGTTGGTGGATTATTATTATCATCTAGTTGCAGAATTCTGGAAATAAGAACATAAAAGCATAAAATGTAGGAGCAGAAGTAGGTCATTCAGCCCATTGAGTCTCACTGCTACTCAACGAAATCATGGCTGATCTGATAATCCTCAACTCAATGGTCGTAAACCATTTGAGTCCACTCCAAAATTCAGTGATCAACCCTGGTCCTCTGTCTCAATGCTTTACTCCCACATTTTCTGCATATCCTTTTGACATCTCTAGAAATTTATGTTTTTCATAAAACTACAGTGATCTGGCCACCGTAGCCTTCTGTGGGAGAGAATTATATTCATCACCCTCTGAATGAAGGAAACTCTCTCTCCTTTTTCTCAGCGTGAAAATAGTCTATATCATTTGTGGAGACTGTGGTCCCTTATTCTGGAAACCTGCCATTCTTTCTTCTGCCCCACCCTCCCAATCTCCTGGCCAAGCAAAACACCATCCTTGCATCTAGTCTATCCAGCCCTGTCAGAATTTTATATATTTCAGTAAGATTCCCCTCTTACTTGTCTCATCTTCAGTGAATACATTGAATATAGTTTTTGATTATATTTTTCAAACAGAAGCACAGACTCACCGCTTCGGTCAGGAACATTTCAAACATGATCTAACTTCCTCATTTTATTATTTACAAAACATCTCAAAGTCCTATGTCATTTTGCAGAAAATATAACTATCATCAGGAAGCATTTTCTTCAAAAGTGATTTCATCCAGTCTGCCAGCTACAGGAAGTACTAACAGCCTGGGAATTATTTCTTATACATATTGACTAAAATTTGAGACCCAGAATGTAACAAAATTACATTTTACACATGAGTATTATTTATTTATTATATTTTTAGTATTCATTCATGGGTCAAGGGCCTCACTGGCTAGGCTGTTGCCCATCCCTAATAGATTTTAACCCCAGATAATAAAATGTGAGGCTGGATGAACACAGCAGGCCAAGCAGTATCTCAGGAGCACAAAAGCTGACGTTTCGGGCCTAGATCCTTCATCAGATTTTAACCCTACTCCTTTTTATTTAAGGTATTCTTAGGCTTTTCGTAGTTGAACCTCCTGTGATATTCAGAGTAGCTTTTACATTTTTTATGCTTTTCGTTTTCAAATGTGCTACATTAATAAATGAAAGTTTACCCCTCTGTGCGTGCACACACCACTTACACCCTACATTTCCTGATATTTATGCAGCTGTTGCACATCAGGTTATGACATTCATCTTGTCACTTGTACATCTCCAGATGCTGGACACTACATTAAATTATTCAGAGACATAGTTGATGCCACGCAGTGTGGCATTTTCATGACTCAGAATTATTGCAAGCAACACTTTGTCCTACTGCCTTGTCCACCTAATAAGACCTTTCAATTAGACCATTAACTAATGAAATGTATTCTCATCATTGAAAACACCTGTAGCTTGGTAGCTACAGACAACAGATAATTATCACAAAACTGACCATGTATACAACTATCTTGAGACTCTGGTTTTAGATTTGTTTGTGTGCGTGAATATAGTTCATATTTTTTGTGCTGCGCAGTCTCAGGCATACATCAGTTTGATCTAAAAGTTGCTTTGATATTATGAAATGAGTTCGATTCTCTATGCGGAGCTCTGACACTTAATGCTTCATCACCTTTTTCAAACAAATGGATAAATAAAAATAATACGAGGAGTATGCTAATAAGATTCAGTGATAACAGGGTAACCAAATAATAGCTTGAGCAGCTGTGCAATTTGAGAGAATTTCCTTATAGAATCATACAATCCCTACAGTGTGGAAACGGGCCATTCGGTCCATGGAATCTGCACCAACTCCCCAAAGAGCATCCCATTCAGACCTACCTTTTTATCCTGTTCCTGTAACCCTGCATTTCCAATCGCTAATCCATTCAGCCTGCACATCTTTGGACAACTTATTGTTGATATCCAATTGTTACAGATTGGTGCAAAACCATAAACACATTATACTTCAGCAATTTCATATGTTACATTCTACTTTCGATACCTCCTGTAGGAAAGCAGTGGAAAAAAAAATGACCTTTGCACCAGGGTGCGAATGTTTGTTTTTTTTTAGCTTTTCTTGTTTGAAGCTGTTGTTTAGAACTAACTGTGTAACCCTCCTCTGTCTTAACTGTGCTTGCTGCCGCACGGCATGAACCTGAGATAAGTCGTCGATTCATGATGCTAGTGACCTTTGGCATTTTACTTACCTTTATCATGTATCAGAAACAATGTTGACAGTGAGTGTAATTGCACAATAATTCTTTATGGGAGGATATTATTGCAGAATCCAATCCTCTCCAGCAACCACAGGTCCAACAAATGTTTCAAACTGTATGTCAGTCAGCATGGTGGTGAATTCCTTTTCTTCCTAGTCTATAGATCAGTGCAGCACAGTACAGGCCCTTCGGCCCACAATGTTATGCTGAACTTTTACCCTATTCATAAAGTCTATCTAATTTCCACTCCTAGCTTATACTATCATCCATATGCCTAGTTGCTTAAATGCCCCTAATGAAGCCAACTCCACTACTCTCTCTCTGACAAAGCAAACCACGCCCATACAACTCTCTTAGTAAAGAGCCTACCTCTGACATCACCCCTGTATCTACCTCCACTCAGTTTAAAAGTGTGCCCTCGCGTAATAGCTACATCCACCTTGGAAAAACTCTCTGGCTGTCCAAACTATCTATACCTCTGCTCATTTTGTACACCTCTATCAAGTCAATTCTCATCCTTTGTCGTTCTAAAGAGAAAAGCCTTAGCTCTTTCGCCGTTCCTCGTAAGACCTAATCTCCATTCCAGGCAACATCCTGTAAATCTCCTCTGCACCTTTTCCAAAGCCTCCACATCTTTCCTGTAATGAGGCAAGAAGAACGGGACACAATACTCCATGTGTGGCTGAACCAGGCTTTTGTTTAGCTGGAGCATAACTTCGCGGGTCTTGAATCTGCCATTTCTCAGGAGGAAAATGGACAGGTGTAACACACATCTTCCCTGCCTGCTACGGACAAACATATCGAGTACATGCAGTATGCGTTCCTTAAACAATCTCCATATCTCAATAGTGATCTTCCCTGACAGCATCTCTTCCCATTTTCTGTTACCCAGTTCTTGCCCAACAGAATTGTAATTACCCTTTCTCCAATTCTCAACCTTACCCTGCTGTATGTAACTATCGTTTTCCATGACTATTGTAAAAGTAACGAGTTGTAATTGCTAACATCAAAATGTTCTCTGACCAAAAGTTTGAACACTTGGCCTCGTTCATTGCCAAGCACCAAATCCAAAGTGGCCTTTACTTGTGTTGGTCTATCTTCATACTGTGTCAGGAATCCTTCCTGAACACACTGGACAAAATCTGTTCCACTATAATACCATTGAAACTGCAAACACCCTGTAGACATTGTCTCCTTGTACTTTTCCCCCCATTTTTGCTTGTGTTTCTCTTACTCCCGAAGGTGCTGCTGTGCAGGGATTTGTTTCAGGCTTACAATAATGCTTCAGTGCCTTGCCTAAAGTCATTCCCTCATATTTGGACTTTAATTACTGAGGATCAGCAGGGCATCCTAGCCAAGGCTGATTGAATTTGATCCAAGCTCATTGGTACTCTTTCCAGTATATTCCAATGGATATTAAGTAGGTTCTCGAAATCATCCCTCCAGCTGAAGAAGCTAAGTTTAATTGTAGCAATCTTATCTGTGATCTTGCTATGGTCAACTAACTCAGCAACATGGGACCTTTGTTCCTGTAGAACTTATTACTTGCAGATAGAACAGCCATTCCTGCTTTGAATAAGGATCTGGTCTAAAGCCAGTTGGCTATTGGATTTATAGTTATGTTAGAAAGTGTTTGCCCTGAACCAAGGTGTGGAGCTGGAGGAACACAGCAGGCCAGGCAGCATCATAGGAACAGGAAAGCTGACCTTTTTGTTTGGGATCCTCCTTCAGAAATCTGATTCTGAACTCCAGCATCTGCAGTTCTTGTTATCTGCGTTTTCATTTTTGAGCCAGGTTTTCAAGCAAAGCTAAACAACTGTACCGTTGTGAATAATTACGTTTTACAATGGCACAGATATTAACTTGATGGTGAGTTTATGGTGTCCTATCATCTGTGTCAGGAATATCGTGAAATGCTGCAGCACTGCAACAGACCACTCAACTACTTCAACCTGCATCTACACATTAGAATTTGTTATTTTAAAATCCTACAACTGTTTCTGTAATGTATTTGACCACCCTTGCAAGTTTTCCACAACACTCCTAATATTTTAATCCTTCTCAATTCCATATCTCTAATTAACTCCAGATTCATTAATCTTTTTTCATTTGAGATACTCTGTTTAACTCCAATCTCTGCATTCTGACATTCAAACAACCTACTCCTTTGTTTCTGTCATTTTTTTTTGTTGGTTTCTGTCAGTAAAAATTTATAGTTTATTAATGAGATTTAAACAAATTGACCATTTCTGTTTGCCTTGTACTCATGGGCAGCGTGCAGCAGACCATGAACAGAGGACATTGTTCTCTTCCTGTGCATCCAAATCATTATTAAGTTTGTGAATTCATTCCCTGAACTTCTGTCTGTGTTGTACATTGTGCATCTTCCCCGGCTGTTATCCTGTCTTGTTTTTTGTTTGTTACCCTTGGCAACATAGTTAAATAGTTAGTAATTCACTGTGCCATTTGTGGACACTAAGAGACTTTCTTCATGTTGAGTCAATTAGATGGCTCAATGGTTTGTTCATGTACTTCAAAAAAATCACTTTATTCAGTGTGACGCACTTTATGGCATCACAGTTGCTTGTAAACATTCTCTTTTGACAGGAAAGAATTTGAAGAGGCTGGGGCTCATCTTGAAAGGTCTAACATGAAGCCCTCAATTGACTAGTGGATATTTGATACCTGGTGTGCCTAGTTCAGAGTACCCAGTAGGAAAAGCCTTACAATTGAGACATGGTGGTTCAGTTCCTCCTGAACACTTCAAAGTGGAGCTCCTGTGTGCTGATTTCCAGGTATTACTAATTTTTTTTTCCTGTGGGAGGTTGTTTCAGCCTTTCAAATGCTCCAAGCAAAGCCTATGAGTGAAGTGGAGTTTAGTTCATTGCTTAAAAAATAAACTTACTCCAAGAATTATATTCATTGTGGTTCTTGTATCTACACCTCGTTGAGGAGGAATGGAACTAATCTATCCAGGTATGTTCCTTCCTCAGGACTGCAAATGGAGACCTGTTTGGTGATATGTGAGGGATCTCTCATTTACCTCACGTGTCAATGGCCGAAGTCCCAGGCAAGTGTGGCACAACATCTTTCCAGAGCTATCTCATGCATTGTGGGATTTTTGTCTCAAATGTTTAAACATTTTGGAAGAAGCAAGTTGATTTGCCACTGACTAAATTTAAGTATACAAAACAGACATCAGAATATTATAAAAATAAAACTTGAACATAATCAATGGACTTTTGGATATAATTATTGCAATTGAAGTATTTCATTTAATGAGAAATTGAAAATGTTTTAAACATTTTATATCATTAATTGTTTTGGGTAAAGGTTTACAAATACTGACAGTCATTGTGTTCTGCGCAACAATGAAAATGGGAAAATTATAGAAATGCTGTAAAATGCAGTTTAAAAGGTTATAAATAGATATTAGAGTTCACATTAAAATGAACTAAAACCAATTGTTACTAGGTGAAGTGACATCCATTCAGAAACTATTTACACAAACCCATCTCTCTCATACCTTGGATTTGAAATTATCAATGGACGAGAAATCTTAATGTTATAAACTAACATGTTGCACGTAAATTAATGCATTTGAAAAGGATATCATAGAGATTAGATTATTATTATTCAGCAGTGAGATAAATGACCAGTTAATATTTCAACATGCAACTCTCTGCCAGCCTTCGCTTATCATTCTAGCCTCTCCTTGAGTGAATATGTGGTCAAGCCCATTTTCAAGACTGATCTATGTTGCGACTTTAGAGCAGCACTGACACTGCTGTTTTTTCCAAATGAGTTGTTGCAGTGCAGCCCTGCAGAACACTTGGTGCAATTCAAAGATGAACAGTGAAGTTCTTAGGTATTCTTACCAACGTTAATTCAATTGGTGGGTGCTGGTGCCAGGTATTACATCTACATTGCAACTGTTGCTGTGACCAATTATTTTATTGTGTATCAACCTGTTACTTTGTGGTCTGTAATGATTTTTGCAACTCAATTAGGAAAGAGAGGTTCAATGTTATGTCAAACTTTACTATAACAAGACAGAAATCAGTCACAGAAAGCACATAGTCAAGTGTGACAGGAACAAAACCTGGTAAATATGAGAAACAGTGTTCCTAAAATGATTTCCTTCAGAGAGAAAATAAGGTGTTTTATTATTATTGATCAGTCGGTTGGTATCTTGTTGACAAGATTGAATTTATAACATAGTCATTTTGAGCAAAGTGTGTTACTGTCTACTGCCACATGCTGTGCACAGGACCCAGAAGTGCGCTTGTTGTGTTTCACAAATATGCAGTAAAAGTGAACAGAGGAGACACTATTTTCTCTCTACTGTTTCTTGAACATATAGTCTTGCTGACATGTTATGCTTCCTACTTGGCCGTTGTATAAATGTGTATTTTTCATCTTGTTAATATATAATTTAACTCCTTGGGGCCTTACAGAGAAACATATTTGCATCCTTTATTTATATTATTGATACCCATCATTGATGGTAAGCTTTTGGGGAATGGAAATATGAAGCTGAAACACAATCAAATTGTTGGAAAAACTCAGGAGGCCTGAAGGAGCGTCACTGGACCCAAAACATTAATTCTGCTTTTTCTCTACAGATGTTGCCAGACCTGCATTTTTCCAGCAAGTACTGATTTTGTTTTTGATCTCCAGCACCCATTGTCCTTTAGCTTGAATTTCCATAACAAGAAAAATAATGTCCACCTTCCAAATCCAAAGGAGCTTACCCCAATTTTAATGGACTTATTTTTGCTCTAGTTGTCACCAGATAACTTGACAATGTCAGTCTGTTTACCTTGCTTGCTTGCTGCCATTATCAGCTGTCTTATTGGCATTTAAAAATATTTTGACCCTCTCTAATTTGAGTTCTGTTTCGAGTTCCATCTATGCAATTGGGTGACTTTTTATTCTAGACTTTTGCTCAACTGCTGGAAAGAGTGAATCCAGTTTATCTTCCCTCTCCTGAGAGAAATTGTAATTGAGCGATTTGGGATCGCATATGTAATCTCCCACTTACTGCTACAGATTTATGTGCTTTGCAGCTATGCAGCTCTTGGGATTGTGTGCTGTTTAAGTGTCCAAAGTTTTTTTTTCCTTTTATTTGTATGTGTTGGGTGTCTTTTTGTTATCACATTCATTTTCAAAATTAATTCTACTAAGAAGCTCGAAGTGATCAATGCAACTAATGAAAGCTTCTTATACTTTAAATTGTCAGTGACTTGCAAATCTGGAGCCTAATTTTGGCTACATGAATAAAGTATAGCTGCGTCTGAAGAAGGGTCTAGGCCCGAAACATCAGCCTCCTGCTCCCCTGATGCTGCCTGGCCTGCTGCGTTCATCCAGCTCTACGCCTTGTTATCCCTTACTTCACGTGAATTTTTTTCCAATCTCCTTGGGTCTCAATTGTGCTGTCTAGACACACAAAAAGGGACACAGCATGGAGAGTAATGTGTGACACACGCAATCCAGTAATTGATAGCCAGGAAAGTAATTTACCAGGCTAGTGTCTCAAAGCTAAAAGGACACAATTTAGAATTTCAAATAAGTAACTTGAACCTTTGAGGTCATGTTACAGTTGTTAGCTCAATTCGATCTATTTGCTACTTTTCCCTAATAACAACTTGTACCAATGTTTTGCTTTGAATCTTTTAGTTTGTGAGTTCCTTGGATAATATTTCTAATTATTGTTTGGGAAAGGTGTAATCATTTCAATCATGAACCATTTTAGATCCTATGCACTGACAGCATAGTACGAAACTTTATAATTTATATATGGACATGATGTAAACAGTGAAGTGATCTACATGAAGAGACTGGAAGAAGGATGATTTATTTTACTACAGCATCATATCCTGATTCATTTCTTGCTCCAGTGTTGTCTGTTAACTATCTGTCCAATTCTGATTTGCTGATCTATTAGACTGAATAAGTTAAAATGACAGCTTATGCACCATTTGTTTTGCCTGGGAGTGACATTAGTGAATAAAATCTGATGAGATTTTCATAAGCGAATGATTATTTTGAAAGGCTGAAGACAGCAGGTAAATGTTTTCTCACATTGCTGCTTATTAATTTGTGGTTTAACACCAAGAAGCTACCGACGTTACTGAATAGTAATTGGTTCGCTGTTGTCCCCTGATTATTACCCTGATGTACTTGCACAAGGTATAATTTGCCTGGATAGTACGCAAAACAAAACTTTTCACTATCTCGGTACACGTGACCATAATAGATCAAATCAGATTGATGGATGCTGTTCCCCGTAGATCTGGAAGTTGTGGCTTGTTTAGATGCCATAGATATTTGTATGGCATCTGAATGTATTATTGCAGGGTAGCACTTCTAATCAGTGCATTCTATTTCAGTTGAACATTCTTGCATGGTTTGGGAGTAAGTTGCAGGTAGAGTAAGTTACGTTATGCAAAAAGCTTTTTTCTGTTTTCTTTTTTGGGTAGCACAGTGGCTTAGTGTTTAGCACTGCTACCTCACAGTGCTTGGGACCCAGGTTTGATTCGAGCCTTGGGTGACTGTGGAGTTTGCATATTCTCTCTATGTCTGTGTCCCTTTTGACCAGGTGCTCTAGTTTCCTCGCATTGTCCAAAGAAGTATAGGTTAGATGGATTAGCTGTGGTAAATGCAAGGTAATGGAGATTGTGTAGGGTCTGGGAGGGGTGATCTTCAGAGGGTCATTGCAAATTCAATCAGCCAAATGGCCTCTTTCTGCACTACAAATATTCCATAGGTTCACTGTTTACTTCACTGGATGTTTACCAAAGGAAGTTCAAAGAATGAAGAATACCACCAGCTGTGTCCTGGAATTCCTGTGCAGTAAACTAATTGATTGTACAGAGATAATAGGAACTGCAGATGCTGGAGAATCCGAGACAACAAGGTGTAGAGCTGGATGAACACAGCAGGCCAAGCAGCATCAGAGGAGCAGGAAAGCTGACGTTTCGGGCCTAGGCCCTCCTTCAGAAATGGGGGAGGGGAAGGGGGTTCTGAAATAAATGGGGAGAGGGGAGAGGTGGTTCAAAGAAGGATAGAGGAGAAGATAGGTGGAGAGGAGACAGACAAGTCAAAGAGACGGGGATGGAGCCAGTAAAGGTGAATGTAGGTGGGGAGGTAGGGAGTAGATAGGTCAATCCAGGGAGGACAGACTGGTCAAGGAGGCGGGATGAGGTTAGTAGGTAGGAAATGGGGATGCGGCTTGAGGTGGAGGAGGGGAGAGGCGAGAGGAAGAACAGGCTAGGGAGGCGGGAACGAGCTTGGCTGGTTTTGTGATGCAGTAGGGGGAAGGGGAGATTTTGAAGCTTGTGAAATCCACATTGATACCATTGGGCTCCCAAGTGGAATATGAGTTGCTGTTCCTGCAACCTTCGGGTGGCATTGTTGTGGCACTGCAGGAGGCCCAGGATGAACATGTCGTCCGAGGAATGGGAGGGCGAGTTGAAATGGTTCACAACTGGGAGGTGCAATTATTTATTACGAAGTGAGCATAGGTGTCCTGCAAAGCAGTCCCCAAGCCTCCGCTTGATTTCTCTGATGTAGAGGAGGCCACAGCGTGTACAGCGGATGCAGTATATCACATTGGCAGATGTGCAGGTGAACATCTGCTTGATGTGGAAAGTCTTATTGGGGCCTGGGATGGGGCTGAGGGAGGAGGTGTGGGGGCAGGTGTAGCACTTCCTGCGATTGCAGGAAAAGGTGTGGTGGAGCTGGAGGGGAGTGTGGAGCAGACAAGAGAGTCACGGAGAGAGGGGTCCCTCCGGAAAGCAGGCAAGGGTGGGCAGGGAAAAATGTCTTTGGTGGTGGGGTCAGATTGCAGATGGCGGACGTGTCGGAGGATGATGAGTTGGATCCGGAGGTTGGTGGGGTGGTACGTGAGGACAAGGGTGTTTCTTTTTTGGTTGGTTGTTTTTGTGGGGACGGGATGTGAGGGATGAGTTGCGGGAAATGCGGGAGACATGGTCAAGGGTGTTCTCAACTACTGGGGGGAAGTTGCGGTCCTTGAAAAACAAGGACATCTGAGATGTACGGAAGTGCAATACCTCATCCTGGGAGCCGATGCGGTGGAGGCGAAGGTATTTGGAATAGGGGATGGCATTTTTGCAGGAAGGTGGGTGAGAGAAGGTGTATTCTAGGTAGCTGTGGGTGTCGGTGGGCTCGAAACGGATATCGGTTTCGAGGTGGTTGCCCGAGATGGAGACAGAGGTGTCCAGGAAGGTGAGAGAGGTGTTGGAGATGGTCCAGGTGAACCTGAGGTTGGGATGGAGGGTGTTGGTGAAGTGAATGAACTGTTCGAGCTCCTCGTGGGAGCACGAGGCGGCGCCGATACAGTCATCAATGTAGGAAGGGGTTCAGGGCCAGTGTAGGTATGGAAGAGGGATTGTCCCACGGAGCCTACAAAGAGGCAGGCATAGCTTGGGCTCATGTGGGTACCCATGGCCACCCCCTTTTGTCTGTAGGAAGTGGGAGGAATTGAAAGAGAAATTCCTGGAGTTCAACCTGGATAAATGCGAGGTGATGCGTTTTGGAAAGTTGAATTTGAAAGCTGAGTACAAGATTAAGGATAGGATTCTTGGCAGTGTGGAGGAACAGAGGATTCTTGGTGTGCAGATACATAGATCCCTTAAAATGGCCACCCAAGTGGACAGGGTTGTTAAGAAAGCATATGGTGTTTTGGCTTTCATTAACAGGGGGATTGAGTTTAAGAGTCATGAGATCTTGTTGCAGCTCTATAAAACTTTGGTTAGACCACACTTGGAATACTGCGTCCAGTTCTGGTTGCCCTATTATAGGAAAGATGTGGATTCTTTGGAGAGGGTTCAGGGGAGGTTTACCAGGATGCTGCTTGGACTGGAGGGCTTATCTTATGAAGAGAGGTTGACTGAGCTCGGACTCTTTTCATTGGAGAAAAGGAGGAGGAGAGGGCACCAAATTGAGGTATACAAGATAATGAGAGGCAATAGATAGAGTTGATAGCCAGAGACTATTTCCCAGGGCAGAAAAGGCTAACACGAGGGCTCATAGTTTTAAGCTGGTTGGAGGAAAGTATAGAGGGGATGTCAGAGGCGGGTTCTTTATACAGAGAGTTGTGAGAGCATGGAATGCATTGCCAGCAGCAGTTGTGGAAGCAAGGTCATTGGGGTCATTTAAGAGACTGCTGGACATGCATATGGTCACAGAAATTTGAGGGTGCATACATGAGGATCAATGGTCGGCACAACATCATGGGCTGAAGGGCCTGTTCTGTGCTGTACTGTTCTATGTTCTAAATTGTTGAGGATGAGGATGAGTTTGGCTAAGTGGATGAGGGTGTCAGTGGAGAGGGATTGCTCAGGGCTGCGGGACAGAAAGAAGCAGAGGGCCTTTAGGCCATCTGCATGGGGAATGCAGGTGCATAGGGACTGGACGTCCATAGTAAAAATGAGTTGTTGAGGACCAGGGAGTTGGAAGTTCAGGACAAGGTGGAGGGCATGGGTGGTGTCACAGACGTAGGTAGGGAGTTCCTGGACCAAGGGGGAGAAAATGGAGTCCAGATAGGTGGAGATGAGTTCGGCAGGGCAGGAGCAGGTGGAGGCAATGGGTCGACCCGGGCAGTCGGGTTTATGGATTTTGGGAAGGAGAGAGAAGTGGGCGGTGCAGGGTTGGGGAACGATGAAGTTGGAGGCTGTGGGTGGGATGTCACCTGCGGAGATGAGGTTGTGGATGGTTTGGGCGATGATGGTTTGGTGCTCAGGGGTGGGATCGTGATCCAGGGGGCGGTAGGAGGAGGTGTCAGAGAGTTGGCACCTGAGCACAGAGATGTAGAGGCCACCCTTGTCCTCATGTACCACCCCACCAACCTCCAGATCCAAAGCATCATCCTCCAACACTTCGACCATCTGCAATCCCATCCCACCACCGAAGACATTTTTCTCTCCCCACCCTTGTCTGCTTTCAGGAGGGACCACTCTGTCCGTGGATCCCTTGTCCGCTCCATGCTTCTGTCCAGCCCCACCACACCCAGCTCTTTTCCCTGCAACCGCAGGAAGTGCTATACCTGCCCCCACACTTCGTCCCTCACCCCCATCCCAGGTCCCGAGAAGACTTTCCACATCAAGCAGATGTTCACCTGTACATCTGCCAATGTGGTATACTGCATCCGCTGTATCCATTGTGGCCACTTCTACATCAGGGAAACCAAGCAGAGACTTAGGTGTTCTGCAAAGCAGTCCCCATTTTCAGTTCGCAATAAACAACTGCACCTCCCAGTCGTGAACCATTTCAACTCCCCCAGAACGACAGAGAAGAATGCTGTTTTCAAAAAAAGTTACTGTTGGTATTTGTGCTTGTTCCTAGTGAATGGTGATGGGCCTATTTAAAATTTGTAGAATTTTACAAAGAACAAAGAAAATTATTGCACAGGAACGGGCCCTTCGGCCCTCCAAGCCTGTGCCAATTGAGATCCTCTGTCTAAACCTGCCATCTATTTTCTAAGGGTCTGTGTCCCTTTGCTCCCTGCCCATCCATGTACCTGTCCAGACACAGCTTAAAAGACACTGTCGCGTCTGCGTCTACCACCTCCAGTGGCAACGCGTTCCAGGCACCCACCACCCTCTGTGTAAAGAACTTTCCATGCATATCTCCCTTAAACTTTCCTCCTCTCACTTTGAACTCATGACCCCTAGTAATTGAGTCCCCCACTCTCGGGGGGGGTGGGGGGAGGGGAACTTCTTGCTATCCACCTTGTCTACACCCCTCATGATTTTATACACTTCAATCAGGTCCCGCCTCAATCTCCATCTTTCTAATGAAAATAATCCTAATCTACTCAACCCTTCTTCATAGCTAGCACCCTCCATACCAGGCAACATCCTGGTGAACCTCCTCTGCACCTTCTCCAAAACATCCACATCCCTTTGGTAATGTGGCGACCAGAACTGTATGCAGTGCTCTAAATGTGGCCAAACCAAAGTGTGATACAACTGTAACATGACCTGCCAACTCTTGTACTCAATACCGCGTCCGATGAAGGAAAGCGTGTTGTATGCCTTCTTGACCACTCTGTTGACCTGCGTTGCCACCTTCGGGGAACAATGGAGCTGAACAGCCAGATCTCTCTGTACATCAATTTTCCCCAGGACTTTTCCATTTACTGTATAGTTTGCTCATGAATTAGATCTTCCAAAATGCTTCACCTCGCATTTGCCTGGATTGAACTCTATCTGCCCAAATCTCTGATCTATCTATATTCTGCTGTAATCTCTGACAGCCCCCTTCACTACCTCTGCTACTCCACCAATCTTCGTGTTATCTAAGATTGAACTACAGTACAGACGGAGGCCATCCTACACCATTGTGTTTGTACTGGCTCCCAAAAGAGCTATCCAGCTAGTTCCACTCTCTAGCCCTGTCCGCGTAGCCCACTTTCGAATATATATCCAGCTCTCTTTTGAAACCTTCTCGGGAATCCGCCTCCACCACTCTCCCAGGCAGCGTATTCCAAATCCTAGCCACTCTGAATTTAAAAAAAAAGTTTCCCCTCCTGTAACTTCTAGCTGCCTTGCTGACAATCTTGAAATTGTAACCCCTAGTTACTAACATAACAACTAATAGAAATGGAACATCCTCTTTACCCTGTCAAAATTGTTCGTAATTTTGAACACCTCAATATTGCCACCTCTTAATCTTCTCTACTCCAAGGCGAATAAGTCTGATCAATAGCCTGCGCTAGCCCCCTCTTGCTCGCGCTCGCTCTCTAATCTCCCTGTGCATTTAACGCCCTTCATTCCTGGTATTGTTCTGGTAAACCTCCTTTGAACTCACTCCAGGGCTTTCACATCCTTCTTTAAATATCATGGCCAGAACGGAACACAGCACTGTAAATGTGGTCTGACCAATCACTTTTAGAGTTCTAGCATCACTTTCTTGCTTTTATACGCAGTGCCTCTTTTTATAGGCCTAAGGATCTTCTTAAGAACTTCTTAAGAACTGTTTTAACTTGCCTGGCCACCTTCAGAGACTGATACTTGTAAACCCTAAAGTCCCTCTAGACCTGTAACCCTTCAAAGTTGTGACATTGAGCTTGTATTGTCTTAGTGTTTTATTTTCTACCAAAATGCATTACCTCATGTTTCTCTGTATTGAAATCCATCTGCCTGGTATCTGCCCATTTGGCTGGCTTATCAAAGTCCCACTAAACTTGGTCAGTATCATCCTCCCAATTCACCATTCTCCCCTGCTTAGTATCTTAGTATGATTAGTATCATCTGCAAATGTGGAGATTTTGCCCTCAACTCACACATCCAAATCTTTTGTATAAATCATAAAAGATAAAACTTGTGCTTAGATATTTACTTTTACAAATTTTATGAATAAACTATTTTCAAATTTGCCACCTGTGGCTCAGGGGTTCGGTTTGGGTCTGACTGTAAACAGCAGCATTGAGAACACCTTAGACTTGATGATCCGGATTGTTGTCTGCATTGGACAGGGAGTGCACCTGCCCAATTGGACCTTGGCCATATGCTTCTCCCCGTTTTTGTTGCATATGGGATACTTGCCTTTCTTTATAGAATCTCTTGATTGTAGAACCAAGTCATTTAGCCCTTGGAGTCTGCACTGATCGTCCAAAGAGCATCACACACAGACCCACATGGCTACCCTTTCCTTGTAACCCTGCATTTCCCAAGGTTAACCCTTCTAGCCTACAGATCCCAGACACTATGGGTAACTTAGCATGGCCAATCCACCAAACCCGCACATCTTTGGATTGTGGGAGGAAACCCACGCAATCATGGGGAGAATGTGCAAACTCCACACAGACAGTTGCCTGACGGTGGAATCAAACCCAGGTCTCGGGCACTGTGAGGCAGCAGTGCTAACCACTGAGCCACCGTGCTACCTACAGTCATTAAAGATTATGATCGAGCTGCATATAATGGTCACAGCTAGCATACTTGAGTGTGTTTTTCTTCCTGCCACATTATAGGAAGGCTGTTATGGCACTAAAGAAAATCCTTTTTCTCCAGAGGCTTTGTGGTATTTTGAATTCACTGTCTGGAACAGAAGTAGAGGCAGGAACCCTCAAGACATCTAAAAATTATTTAGATGAGCACATACTACATGGAGCAGGTGCTGGAAAATAGGATTAGAAAAGATGGATGTTTTAAGACTGGCACAGACACAATGGGCCAAAAGGGCCTGTTTTCATGCTATAACAACTCTATGCCACTCCAACACTTCAGCTGGTGCTGATGGGCATTTTGTAAGCACTGTAGTTGTAGCAGAGTCGGGGTAAGATGGCTTCGGACCAGAATCCATAACCTGTCACCTTGACTTCTTATCATTTTGATCTCCACTAATATTAAATGTCAGGACATGGATTTGGCCAAAACGGTCTACAAATAAAGTATTGAATCAAACCTGAAATTCCAGTTGTGATAGAATGATATATTTGAATCCATTGTGAACTGCAAAGCAGTTTTGGAAGATCCTGCCATGACTCTGTTGTGCCAGCTAACCAAATCTGAATTATGACATCCCGTTCTCCTCTCCAATCTATTAACTTTAGTATCAACTTCTGGCAGGGAATTCCTGAATTATGATCCAGCCAAGATGAAGAAATGATGATTTATCATTGAATCAGGGTAGCGTGTCACTTAGTTGGGGTGATGGACTCTCGGCATTTCTGTTTTTGTACTTCTTTATTCCAGCAAAATAGCAAACATGGTGAGTTGCTGAGTGATATTGCCCACTTATAACATGTTTACTACAGTTGTAGCTGAGACCTCTTACAACTGATTTCAACACATTCAAAACTATCTATTTGGATAGAGTTAGAATCTGTAACCTTACTGCAATTTACCTGCTCTGTTACGAATGACTGGGACAGTACAGTTATCCACTAAATTATTGAAGGTTTAAATGCTTCTTGTGCCATCACCTTAATTCTTTGCATTGGGTGAGCTGATTTTAAATATTATGGTGAAAAAATTGACCAGTTTCTTTAAAATGTTATGATATGGCATTAATGTCATATCTGGTGTATTTCCCTTTCCCACAGTTGAAGATAATGGACATGGTGAGTTGAGGATTATTTCATGTCAAATTAAAAAGGAAACTGAGGCATGTAATTTACATCTCACTTATATGGCTCGATTTTAGGGTAGTTCCCAAAATGGGATGGTTGATGTCTTCAGGGGATAATTTTCTCTTAATTTTGTGATCTCAAATTTTCAAGGACAAGATTTTTTTTTCCTGACCGCTCTTACGGGACCAGGGTTTCGAAATGCAAGCATCTTTGATACTTGGATTAACAAGCCACTATTTGCCTGCCTTGACTCACTGCTCCTTCTGTCTCAGGTCATTTCACTGCCACACTTAGACCGTAAGACATAGGAGCAGAAATTAGGCCATTCAGCCCATCGAGCCTGCTCTGCTATTCGATCATGGCTGATAGGTTTCTCAACATGATTCTCCTGCTTTCTCCCAGTAACCCTTGATCCCCTTGCCAATCAAGAACTTATCTATTGCAGCCTTAAACACACTCGATGACTTGGCCTCCACAGCCTTCTGTGGCAGTGAATTCCATAGATTCACCACTCACTGGCTGAAGAAGTTTCTCCTTCTCTCCATTCTAAAAGAACTTCCCTTTAAAGCTGTGCCCCCGGGTCCTGGTCCCTCCCTACTAATGGAAACATTACCCAACATCCACTCTGTCCAGGCCATTTAGTATTCTGTAAGTTTCAATTAGATCCCCCTTCATCCTTCTAAACTCCAACGCGTATAGACCCAAAGTGATCAAACATTCCACATATGTTAAGCTTTCCATTCCTGGGACTATTCTTGTGAACCTCCTCTGAACCTGATTCAGGGCCAGTACATTTTTCCTGAGATATGGAGCCCAAAAGTCTGCTGAGAACTCCAAATGTGGCCTGATCAGAGCCTTAAAAAAACCTCAAGTACATCCCTGTTTTTATATTCAAATCCTCTTGAAATAAATGGCGAAGTTGCATTTGCCTCCCTAACTACTGACTCAACCTGCAAGTTTACTTTGAAAGAACCCTGGACTAGAACTTGCAAGTCTCTTTGCACTTTAGAATTCTGAATTTTCTCTCCTTTTAGAAAATAGTCCACGTTTTTATTCTTCTTACCAAAGTGCGTGACCTGACACTTCCCACATTGTACTCCATCTGCCACTTCTTTGCCCACTCTCATAACCTGTGCAAATCCTTTTGCAGCCTCCCCACCTCCTCAATACAATTCTCTGCCTATCTTTGTATCATCTGCAAACTTAGCCAAAATGTCCTCCATTCCTTCATCTAAATCATTCATGTATAAAGTGAAAAGTTGTGGTTCCTAATACTGACCCTTGTGCAACACTGCTTGTCAATAGCTGCCATCCTGAGAAAGACATGTTGAACCTCGCTTGCTGATTTCTGCCAGACAGCCAATCTTCTATCTATGCTTGTACCCCGCCTCTAACACCATGGGCCCTTATCTTAGTCAGCAATCTCCTGTCCAGCACCATGTCAAAGGCCTTGTTGAAGTCCAGGTAGATAACATCTATTGGCTCTCCTTGGTCTAACCTGCTTGTTATTTTGTCAAAGAATTCTAACAGATTTGTCAAGCATGACCTCCCCTTGATGAAGCCGTGCTGACTTTGCCCTATTTTACCATGCACTTCCAAGTATTCAGAAATCTCATCTTTCGAAACAGATGCTTAAAATCTTCCCCCGACTGAAGTTAGGCTAATCAGCCTGTAACTTTCAGTCTTTTGCCTTTACTCCCTTTTTAAACAGGGAGTGACATTAATGATTTTCCATCCTTTGAGACCCTCCATGATTCTAGCGATTCCTGACAGATCACCACTAACACTTCTACTGTCTCTTCAGCCATCTCGTTAAGAACTCTGAGGCGTAGTCCTGGTGATTTTATCCACCTTCAGGCCATTCAGTTTTCTGGCTCCTTTTCCTTAGTGATGGCCACCATACTCAGCTCAGCCCCTTGCCAGTCTCGAATTCATGGGATGTTCCTTGTGTTTTCCATTTGTGAAGACTGACTCAAAGTAATTATTCAGTCCCTCAGCCATTATTTGTTTACCACTACTATCTCTCAAGCGTCATTTTCCAGCGGTCCAATGTCCACTTTTGCCTCTTTTGCCCTTTTATGTCTAGAGAAACTCTTACAATCCTCCTTTTATATTACTGGCTAGCTTACTCTTATTTTTAATCTTCTCCCTTTTTTTGTTGCCACCTGCTGGTATTTGTAAGCTTCCCAATCCCCTCTGGTTTCCCATTGCCCTTTGCCACATGGTATGTTTTCTCGTTTGCTTTTATGCTGTGCCTGACTTCCCTAGTCAGCCATGGTTGCCTCCTCATCCCTGTACCATGCTTCTTTTCCCTAGGGATGAATGTTTGTTTCATCTCCTGAATTACTCCCAGAAACTCCTGCCATTGCTGTTCCACTGTCTTTCCTGCTTGGCTTCTCTCCCAGTTAATTCTGCCTAGCTCCTCCTTCATGCCTCTGTAGTTGCCTTCATTCAGCTATACTACCATTACCTCTGATTTTATCTTCTCTTTCTCAAACCGCAGAGTAAATTCTATCATGTTCTGGTCCCACCCACTGCATCCCAAAACCAGTCCAACCTGTCTCTGCCTCCCTAACCGGTTCTTCCTCTCACCCATCCCTTCCTCCCACCCCAAGCCGCACCCCCAGCTACCTACTAACCTCATCCCACCTCTCTGACCTGTCCGTCTTCCCTGGACTGACCTATCCCCTCCCTACCTCCCCACCTACACCCTCTCCACCTATCTTCTTTACTCTCCATCTTCGGTCCGCCTCCCCCTCTCTCCCTATTTATTCCAGTTCCCTCCCCCCATCCCCCTCTCTGATGAAGGGTCTAGGCCCGAAACGTCAGCTTTTGTGCTCCTGAGATGCTGCTTGGCCTGCTGTGTTCATCCAGCCTCACATTTTATTATCACTAAATCTAGTCTTGTCTGGTCCCTAGTGGGGTCCACAAGCTGCTCCAAAAAGGCCACTTTCTAGACATTCCACAAATTGGTAGTGGATTGTAAGAAAAACAATCTGATTTTCCCAGTACACCTGCATATGGAAATCCCCTACAATCACTGTAACTTTGACTTTCTTACACACCTTTTCTATCTCCTGTTGTATCTTGTGCCCCAACTTCTGACTTCTGTTTGGAGGCCCGTACACAATTCCAACTGTGTTTCTTTTTAAACCTCAGCGGTTCCTCAACTCTAACTATACAGAATCTATACCATCTGACTCCCCTTCATTTCTTACTGGTGATTTAGTTTCATTTCTTACTCATAAGGCAGCCCTACACCCTCTGCCCACCTGCCTATCTTTTCAATAAGATGTATATCCTTGAATATTCAGCTGCCAATCCTGATCCCCTTGCAGCCATGTCTTTGTGATGCCCACCATGTCATATCTGCCAATTTCGATATGCACCACAAGTTCATTTATCTTATATCTGAATGCATGCAGGTTAAGAAAGAAGACCTTCAGTCCTGTATGGTTACAGATCCCACTTCTCATCGTCACTCGTTTATTGAGTGTGTTTGAAGTTTGATTCTTAACCCTTTCCAAATACTGTCCTATTTGTGTCTGTGCTGGAGACGTTAATAACCTGCCCTGAGTTTTCCTTTCCCATCATTTTTTTTCATATATTCCCTGCAGATGTTAGCCTGCTGCTTTGTTCCCCACTGGTGAAAGTTTTTTTTTTTCCGTTCCTCCCCTCTTTTTCTAGTTTAAAGTCCTGTTGACCAGCCTAGTTACCCTTTTTGCTAGAACATGGGTCCCAGCTTGGTTCTGGTGGAGACCGTCCTAGAAGTATAGATCTCTTCTGTTACACATCTGATGCCAGGGCCACATGAAAAGGAACCCCGCTTCCCTGCACCACTCTTTCAGCTATATATTTACTTCCCTTGTTCTTGTGTCCCTATGCCAAATTGCACATGGCTTGGACAATTATCCGAATATTATAAACCCTTGAGGACCTGTTCTTTAATTTCATTCCTAGCTCCTGATAATCCCTGATCAGGTCCTCTTTCCTAGTTTTGCCTGTGTTGTTTGTTCTGACATGGACCACAACAAGTGGATCTTCCCCCTCCTTCTCCAATATCCTTTCAAATCCGGAAGTGATGCCACCCATTCCCGCAAACTGAAATACACACGTAACAAGCAGGACAGAACACCAACAGTTTACTAGCGGCACATGGATGATGTTACCTAGTATGATGATGAGCTCGGTGAGCAAATCAACAACCACATCAACAACCTGAGCTCAAAACTTCTCAAAAACCTTGGTATTTCTTGCTAATTGAGTGCTAGACAAAAAACTTTGACAAAAATTGTGGGTTTTTTATTAACGCTCAAATGTCATGGAAGTATTTTATCCAATTTTGTTCTAGTCGTTTATCATTCCTGAAAGTACTTAGAATTTTGAAATTTATCCATCACTGCATAATTACAATATTACTATTTTGCAAAAAAAACCAGTAAATGTAAGAACAGTTGCTATAAATTACTATGTGGATATGAATTCATGCTGACTTTAAGAACAACCATTTCCTAAGTCACAAACACTGTTCCTGATGAACTGCTGACAAATCTGTTTCACAAAGAAATGCAGAGAATCCTAGTGATGCATGTATTTTGCGGCTTTGTGTTTATCTAAAAAAACTGTTATTCAGACACACACGTTTGTTTTCAAACAGAAGCTTGATCCCTTAATTTCAATATACAGGTACTGCCATAGTAACCTGGGTAAATACCTTCTATTTGAAATAAGTTTCTCAATAATCAACACAGAAAATCCTTTATGGTTAGTTGATTTATACAGTTTTATTTTGGCCTGAATCTGATCTGAATTACAAAGAGCTGAAAACTACCTTGCAGTAGTTAGAGTAGATGTGCTCAGAAGTTCTGAAGCACAGATTCAGAGGCTGTGGACAGAATTAAAGTAAAACATATTGCATGGAAATAAGATCTTTTATCACATGGATGTTAGAATAGTGAAATGGCAGTGATTTGGAACCAAAAGATATGGCACCTTTACAGATCAGATGAAGTTCTGTTCTTGGGGAATTGTTCTACCAGTTCTAAAACCTGTGTGCAGACATTGGGAAGAATGTCAGAGGCAACTTTGGTGATGTGTGCACTTTTTATTGAGGTGGAGAGTGGCTGGTTTGACCTTGCCTCAAATCTGCCATCCTTCTGCCTGATACCCGATTTCAGAGGTAGAAGGGTTTGTGTTAGATTTCCCAGTTTTCTTTTTGAAGCCTTTATGTTGGTTAAGTAATACATATTCGAAGATCCCAACCGTGATACTTCACCCAGTTGTGGCTGTCGGTTTGCCATGTAGGAAAACCCAATTCTGGATTACTTGCAGACTTATGCATGTCGGGGTGGAGTGAGGGTGCGGATGTCTGTGTTGCCATACATTCAGTACATCATTAAGGGATCCAAAATTGTGAAGGGAGAGCCAGCTGAAAAATATTTTCTTCCTTAGCTTCCAACCATGTTGCTTCTGCACCACGACCCCACAAATTTCTACTTTGTCAGTGCATTTTTGGCCGGAGCCATCTCTTTTCCCCCAGGGATGCTGCTAAGCAATGCGCAATTGCCAAACCATGTTGGAGAGGCATCTTTTGCATGGGTAGGGGAGACAGTTGGGCAACAGCATTCACACTGCGTTCTTCTTTCTTGGAGAAATGCCACATGTCAATTGCCTCTTTGGCACTTATTTTCAGGAAGGACTAATAAATTAAGTGATGTGGGGCTCATTAAAAAGGTAACTGCTGATAGCAAGGCGTAGAGCTGGATGAACACAGCAGGCCAGGCAGCATCAGAGGAGCACGAAAGCTGACGTCTCGGGTCTGGACTGGCCTGCTGTTTCATCCAGCTCTACATCTTGTTATCTCAGACTCCAGCATCAGCAGTTCCTACTATCTCTAACTCAGCTGCTAGGGTGTTTTGGAAGGGTACACAGAATGGACCCCTGGTTATCTCCTCTCCAGGACAAGGACATGTTCCAATATTAATGAAAGCTTGGTGAAAACTTGTCTCTGGAGTTTGGCAAATGATTCATCACTTTTTGATTTTAGACCTCTTGCAGAAAAATACACACTTCACTTCATTTCTAATTTAAAGAAGCAGTTGTCTGATAGAACTAGCCAAAGGTAATGCAATACTGCAATAAAAGACTATCAACTGGTATCTAGTATTTGAGTGCAATAATCATCCAGGTTTTGATTGGTCAGCCTAGGATCTCTTAATGATTGGCAAAATAAGGTGATGAATGTAGCACTTGGGGTGACGTTGTGTCAGAGAAGTAGTACCACTGCATACTTTTTATGACGTACAAATTAATCAAAGAACAACTTGAAAATTTGCAACCTATGGCTAGAGAAAAAAAATTGGAATTATATAGTGCCTTTTTATGAGCACGAATGTCTCAAAGGACCCTACAGCCAATGGAATGTAGGAAATGAGTGACAAGTGAATTAGTAGGTTTAGTGTCAATGTGTATCGTTTTCTGCGTTGCAGAAACTACCATACTGGCTAATGTTTACAGTGGAGTGCTGCCACATTCCCCCTTTCTAAAGCTTTTAATCAACCTTTTTGAACACCTATGTGCGAGGAGGGACTTGAACCTGGACCATCTGACCCAGAGGCAGGGTGTGGTAGGATTTGAACTTGTCTACATTGGCCTAGGCTGCTCAATTCTAATTAAGTACCATCATTCCCCTTAATAAATTACACATTGTCATGGTGGGATTTGAACGCATGGTTTATGTTGTTATTTGTCCTTTTGAAATATTGGTAGTAATAATGCAATGCCATTGGAGGCAGCTAAAAAAGCCACTAAGCACTTTCAGTGTGAGCAAAAGAGGCATGTTCACAAAATACAGGATTGTGGCAGACGACCTTTGAACGTTTGGACAGGCTTGGACAGCCGAAGGGCCTGTTCCTGTGTTATATTGTACTTTGTTTGAAATCTTTGATTCAGTGCCTTTCCAACTGAACTTGTTAGGCTTAAGTATTCCTTGGCAATTATTTGCTAATTACCCTGTTCACAGATATTGTGACATTACTTCTGAATCAGGTGGTACTGAAACCCAGGCCTTCTGACTCAGAAATAGGGATACCATCACTGCATCAAATGGGCTCTTAATCTTCCTTTTCTGCTGTTTCATAGAAAAATCAGTTGGGCGAGAGAGCCCGTTTGAGGGACTGCAACAAAAATCAAACGGTCAACAGAAACTTCGAGAACTGGAATGGAAATTTACCAAAAACAAATAAAGGTATCACATCCTATGGTGCCCATTGATGTCGAAAGGCCTCCTATTGTGCTGACAGACACTATTGCTCCCTCTCCGTGGGCAACTGAACAGAGATATAACCACGAAAGGGGAACACATTCAGGTAGTATAACCCCCTGCATGGCCCATTACCCAGACCTGTTAATATCCAGTTCGTCTTGGACCAACAGCAGGCCAACGAGGCAGCCCTCAATCCAAAAGAACTTAACTTGATTAAACAGCCCCCTGTTGGGCATTCTAATGAAAACAATACTCACTGACCAATGGAAATTTATAAAATTGATACAGAAACTTCACAAAGCCAAAACAAAGTAACAGTATGATGATAATGATGTACCCCAGGCCTTGCTGAGCCCAACTGTTTTTAGTGGCAATTCTAATTTCCAATTTTTATTTTAATAAATCTAAAATCAGGTTCAACAATGATGGAGAATCTTCCTTTCTACTCTGTTTAAACAAAGTTGGGTCAAACAATCTTGAGAGCAAACCGTAACAAAAATTTAAATTAACAGTAAATAGAAACTTTTGTAAGGGAATTGAAACATATTCAATCAAAATAACATTATCTGGGTGATAATACACACCAGCTCTAATCCAATTTCTGCTCCAAACCACAGGTCCTATGTGGTTAATGGTAGAGGAGCAATTCGTGAGTCACCGGACCTTCGGCCCAGACAGGTCCATGCTGACCGTGGTGCCCACTCAGCTAGTTCCAATTACCCGCATTTGGTTCATATCCCTCTAAAACCCTTCCCATCCATGTGCCTATCCAAATGCTTTTTAAATGTTGCAATTGCACATGCTTCAACCACTTTCTCTGGCAGTCCACTCCATATACACGACACTGTCTGTAAAGACGTTGATCCTCTAGATCCTTCTTAAATGTTTATCCTCTCACCTTAAACCTTTGCCCTCTAGTTTTCAATCCCCCATTCCCCATCCCTCATGAAAAAAGACTATATGCATTCATCCTCTCTATGCCTCTTCTGATTTTATACATCTCACCCCGCAATCTCCTATGTTCCGAGGAATAAAGTCCTATCCTGGCCAATCTCTCTCTAGAACTCTGACCACTAGTCCTGGCAATATCCTCGTAAATCTTCTTTGCATACTTTCAGCTTTAACTATGTCTTTCCTATAACAGTGTGACCAAAACCATACACAATACTCCAAGTGCGGCCTCAGCAATGACTTTTGCATCTATGGCATAACATCCCAACTGCTATACTCAGTGCCTGTACTGATGAAGGCCAGCATGCGAAATGCCTTCTTCGCCATCCTGTACACCCGTGACCCTGCTT
Source organism: Stegostoma tigrinum (assembly GCF_030684315.1). Classification (NCBI taxonomy): domain Eukaryota; kingdom Metazoa; phylum Chordata; class Chondrichthyes; order Orectolobiformes; family Stegostomatidae; genus Stegostoma; species Stegostoma tigrinum. The sequence goes on from NC_081359.1 coordinate 46,212,226, forward strand.
TCAACGAACTATGTACTTGTACTCCTAAGGTCTTTCTGTTCCAAACATTCCTCAGGACCTTACCATTAACTGTACCTTGGTTTGACTTTCCAAAGTACAACACCTCACACTTTTATCTGTTTTTGAAATGTATTTTCCAATACTCAGCCCACTTCCCCATGTGATAAATATAGAACGTAGAATATTACAGCACAGTACAGGCCCTTCGGCCTTCGATGTTGTGCTGACCTGTCATACCGATCTCAAGCCCATCTAACCTACACTATTCCATGTGCTTGTCCAATGACGACTTAAATGTACCTAAAGTCGGCGAATCTACTACCGTTGCAGGCAACGTGTTCCATTCCCTTACTACTCTCTGAGTAAAGAAACTACCTCTGACATCTGTCCTATATCTTTCACCCCTCAATTTAAAGCTATGCCCCCTCGTGCTCGCCGTCACCATCCCAGGAAAAAGGCTCTCCCTATCCACCCCATCTAACCCTCTGATTATTTTATATGTTTCAAGTAAGTCACCTCTCAACCTTCTTCTCTCTAATGAAAACAGCCTCAAGTCCCTCAGCCTTTCCTCGTAAGACCTTCCCTCCATACCAGGCAACATCCTAGTAAATCTCCTCTGCACTCTTTCCAAAGCTTCCACATCCTTCTTATAATGCGGTGACCAGAACTGTACACAATACTCCAAGTGCGGCTGCGCCAGAGTTTTGTACAGCTGTAGCGTAACCTCTTGGTTCCAGAACTCAATCCCTCTATTAATAAAAGCTAAAACACTGTATGCCTTCTTAACAGCCCTGTCAACGTGGGTGGCAACTTTCAAAGATCTGTGTACATGGACACCGAGATCTCTCTGCTCATCTACACTGCTAAGAATCTTACTATTAGCCCTGTACTTTGCCTTCTGGTTACTCCTACCAAAGTGCATCACCTCACACTTGTCTGCATTAAACTCCATTTGCCACCTCTCAGCCCAGCTCTGCAGCTTATCTATGTCTCTCTGCATCCTACAGCATCCTTCGTCACTATCCACAACTCCACCGACTTTCGTGTTGTCTGCAAATTTACTAACTCATCCTTCTACGCCCTCATCCAGGTCATTTATAAAAATGACAAACAGCAGTGGACCCAACACCGACCCTTGCGGTACACCACTAGTAACTGGTCTCCAGGATGAACATTTCCCATCAACTACCACCCTCTGTCTTCTTTCAGCAAGCCAATTTCCGATCCAAACTGCTATATCTCACACAATTCCATTCCTCCGCATTTTGTACAATAGCCTATTGTGGGGAACCTTATCGAACGCCTTGCTGAAATCCATATACACCACATCAACCAGTTTACTCTCATCTACCTGTTTGGTCACTTTCTCAAAGAACTCCATAAGGTTTGTGAGGCACGACCTTCCCTTCACAAAACCATGCTGACTATCCCTAATCAATTTATTCTTTTCTAGATGATTATAAATCCTATCCCTTATAACCTTTTCCAACACTTTACCTTTATCTCTAAGCTTTTATAATCTTTTCTTTGCTATCAATGGTATCTAATCATTTTGTATCATCCACAAACTTGCTGACTATGCCTTTCACATTCCAGATCATTTATGTAAATAAGAAATAACAAACGTGCTAGCATCGACCCCTGTGGTACAGCACTAGTCATGAGCCTCCAGTCTGAGAAACAACCTTGAACCATCACCATCTACTTCCTATCATCAAGCCAACTTTGAGTCCAACTAGCTAGCTCTCCCTGGATTCCATGTGACTCCATCTCCGTGACTAGCCTGCTGTGTGGACTTTGTCAAAGGCCATACTAAAGTTTCTATAAGAGAACATCCGCTGCCCTACCCTCATCTAACAGCTTGGTTACCTCTTCAAAAAATGTTAAAAGATTTTGTCAGACATGACTTCCCACGCACAAATCCATGCTGACTGTCCCTAATCAGACCATGACTATTCACATGTTGGGTGATCCTGTCCATCAGTATCCTCTCCGATAACCTATCTGCCTCTGATGTCCGGCTCACTGGCTTGTAGTTCCCTGGCTTGTCCCAGCTACCTTTCTTAAACAAAAGAACGACATTAGCCACCCTCCAGTCTTCTGGAACTTCACCAGTGGCTAAAGATGAAGCAAAAATCTCTGCAATTTCTTCCCTAGCCTCCCACAACATCTGAGGATGGACTTGATCAGGCCCAGGGGATTTATGCACCTTAATGCACTTTAAAGCTGCAAACACCTTCTCTCTAGCAATGTGTATGTGGTCCAAAACATTCCCACTTGTTTCTCTTGTTTCCTTAGGATCCAAGATTTTCTCCTCAATAAGCACTGAGGAGAAATATTGATTAAAAATCTACCCATCTCCTGTGGCTCCACAGTAGACAGCCATGATGATCTTTAAGCTCACCTGTTCTCTTCTTAGCCACCCTTCTGCTCTTTATATAGTGACAGAGCCTCTTGGGATTATCTTTAACCTTATCTGCCAGTTCCATCTCATACCCTTTTATTTGCTCTTCTGATTTCCCTCTTAAATGTGCTGCTATACTTTTTATAGTCATCTGGGGATTCACTTGAGCTGGATAGATTAAACCCAATGTGTGCCACCTTCTTTTTTCCCCACCCACAGCCTCAATATCCCTGGTCAGCTAAGGATCCCTAAACCTGCCTAAACCTTTTTCCTTAACCCCACTGACTGACATTTCTGTCCCATATATGTCCCTGTCAGGGTGAAGTGTTGCATTTGTGAGATGTGGGAGATCTGCGCTGCTTCCAGTGTCTTGGATGACTACATCTGAAGGAAGTGCACCCAACTGCAGCTTTTCACAGACTGCATGGATAGGTTGGAGCAGCAATTGGATGCACTTAGGAGCATGAGCATGGTGGAAAGCATCATAGGCAGCACTTTTAGAGATACAGTGTCACCCAAGTGCGTGCAGATAGATGGGTGATTGCTAGAAGGGGCAGGCAGCCAGTGTAGGATTCTGCTGTGGTTGTCACACTTTTTTGAACAAGTACACCATTTTGGATACTGTTTGGGGGTGGGGTGGGGATGACCTATCGGGGTTAACAGCTGCAGCAGCCAGCCTGGTGGCAGCACGGCTGGTTCGGTCCTTAAGGGAAGGACGAAGAGCACTACAACAGTAGTTATCGAGGACTCTCTAGATTGGGGTACAAATAGGTGCTTCTGTGAACATAAAAGAGACTCCTGGATGGTGTGTTGCCTCCCTGGTGTCAGGGTCCAGGATGTCTCTGAACAGGCAAAAAGCATTCTGAAGGGAGAGGGTAAACAGCCAGAGTTTGTGGTACATATTGGTACTAACGACATAGGTAGGATGACAGACGAGGTCCTGCTACAGCAGTTCAGGGAGTTAGGGAGAAAGTTAAAGAGCAGGACCTCCAAGGTTGTGATGTCGGGATTACTCCCTATGCCAGTGAGGCTAGAAATAGGAGGATATTACGGCTCAACATGTGGCTAAACAGATGGTGTAGAAGGGACGGTTTCAGATATCTGGACTACTGGGATCTCCTCAGGTGGACCCACACAAGAAGGATGGGTTGCATCCAAACTGGAGGGATACAAATATTCTGGCTGGGAGGTTTGCTGGTGTCACTGTGGAGGATTTAAACTAGCTTGGCAGGGGGCTGGGAGCCAAAGCAAAGGTGAATTGACTGTAAGGGAATGAGAGCATAAGGCCAGTAAGACTCCGAGGAATAGCAGGCAGGATATGGTTGCTGATCAAAGAGGATCTGCTGGACTGAAGTGCATCTGTTTCAATGCAAGAAGTGTAACAGGTAAGGCAGATGAACTTAGGGCTTGGATTAGTACTTGAAACGATGTTGCAATTACAGAGACTTGGTTAAGGGATAGTCAGGAATGGCAGCTTAAAGTTCCAGCACACAGATGTTTCAGGCGGTATAGAGGGTGATATAAAAGGGGTGGGGGAGTTGCGTTACTTGTTAAGGAGAATATCACAGCTGTCCTGTGGGAGGACACTTCAGATTGCCTCACTGTATGAGCTTTGTGGATAGAGCTCAGGAACAGGACAGGTCCAATCACAATGTTTGGGGTTTACTATTGGCTTCTCAACAGCCAGTGGGAGATAGTAGAACAGATATTTAGGCAGATTTTGGCAAGATGTAGAAGTAACAGGGTTGCTATCGTGGGTGATTTTAACTGCCCATCTATTGACTGGGACTCACTTAGTACTGGGGCTCAGATGGTGCAGACTTTGTAAGGAGCATCCAGGAGGGCTTCTTGAAACACATGTAGATAGTCCAATTAGGAAATGGGCTGCACTGGACCTAGAATTGGGGAATGAGCCTGGCCAGATTTTCGATGTTTCAGTAGGGGAGCAGCTCTGGAACAGAGATCACAATTTAGTAAGCTTTAAGGTACTGATGGATCAAGGTAGGTGTATTTGTCAGGTGAAGGTGCTAAATTGGTGGAAGGCTAATTACAACAATATTAGGCAGTAAATGAAGAATGTAGATTGGGGGAAAATGAATGAGGGCAAATCAACATATGGTATGTGAGAGGCTTTCAAGCTGAGGTTGCTGGGAACTCAGGTCTGGCATGTTCCTGGAAGGATGAAGGATACGTATGGCAAGTTTAGGGAACCTTGGATAACAAAAGATATTGTGAGCCTAATAAAAAAGAGAAAGAAAACATTTATCCAGGCTAGGAGGCTGGGAACACAGGAAGCAAGGGTAGAATACAAGCAAATTCTAAAGAAACTTAAGTGTCAGGAGGGCTAAAAGATATCAGGGAAAATTATTGGCCAAAAGGACGAAGGAGAATCCCAAGGCTTTTTGTACATATGTAAAGAGTAAGAGGGTAGCCAGGCAGAGAGTTGGTTCACTCAAGGACAGGGAAGGGAATTTATGTGTGGGGCCAGAGGAAATGCACAAGGTATTAAATTAGTACATTATGTCAGTATTCACCTTAGAGAAGGACTTGGTGGATGATGAATTCAGGGAAGGGTGCACAGATAGTTTGGGTCATGTTGAGATCAAAAGGGAGGAGTTATTGGGGGTCTTGAAAAACATGAATGTGGACAAGTCCCCAGGGTCTGATGGGATATGCCCCAGAATTCTGAGAGTGGCAAGGATAATCCAGCTAATTACAAGCCGGTAAGCCTTGCATCAGTGGTAGGGAAATTATTGGAGAGGATACTTTGATACAGGATTTACTCCCATCTGATAGGGCCAATAATTGTGAAAGTATACAACAGGATATAGATAGATTCACGACTTTGGCACAGAAATGGCAGGTGGAGATTCATCAAAAAATGTGAAGTAATACATTTTAGAGGATCAAATTTAGGTGTGAGTTATACTGTAAATGGTAGAACCTTTAGGAACATTTAACATACAGACGGATCTTGTCATGGAGGTCCACGATTCCTTAAAAGTGACAACACAGGTGGCCAAAGTGATTATGAAGGCAAGTATGCCATATGCCTCCTTCAGCTGGGCATGGGGTACAAGGGTAGGCAAAAGATATTGCAACTACATAAAACCCTTGTTAGGCTGCACTTGGAGTATTGTGTGTAGTTTTGGCCACCACATTACCAGAAGGACGTGGAAGTTTTGGAGACGGTGCAGAGAACATTCACCTTAATGTTGCCAGTCTTGAGGGTATTGGCTATGGGGAAAGTTTCAAAGACTATGATTGTCTAACTAGAAAGGCAGCAGCTGAGGGGAGATCTGATAGAGGTCTACAAAATTATGAGACGCATAGGTAGCGTGGATAGTCTGAGGCTTTTTCCCAGTGTTGAAGTTTCAGTTACAATGGGGCACAGGTTCAAGGTCAGAAGGGGAAAGTTTAAGTAAGATAGGCAAGGGAAGATTTTTTTCACACGGAGAGTGGTAGGAGCCTGGAATGCCCTGCCAGAGGAGGTGGTGGAAGAAAGCATGTTGGCGACATTTAAGAGGCATCTGGATGGTTACATGAGTAGGGAGGAGATAGAGGGATACGGACCAAATAAGTGCAGAAGGTTTGTTTTTAGTTGAGTCAGGGAGTGATGATTGGCACAGTCTTGGAGGGCTGAAGGGCCTGTTCCTGTGGTGTACTTCTCTTTTGTTAAGTCTGCGTGAGTTTCTTCCAGGTATTCCGGTTTCCCCTCTCTCAGTCCAAAGATGTGCAGGGTAGGTGGATTGGCCATGCTAAATTGCCCGTAGTGTTCAGGGGTGTGTAGATTAGGTGGGTTATAGTGGTGTGGGTCTGGGTGGGATGTTTTGAGGTTCAGTGTGGACTTGTTGGGCCGAAGGGCCTGTTGCCATACTGTGGGGATCCTAAGATGAACCAGCTCCTCAGCCACGCATTCATAGAACATAGAAACATAGAACATAGCTGTGCACTTGAACACCAAGATCCTGCTGTTCCTCCAGACTGCCGAGGATCCTGCCTTTAATCCTATATTCAGCATTTAAGTTTGACATTCCAAAATGCATCACTTCACCAGTTATCCAGGTTGAACTCCATCTGCCATTTCTCAGCCCAGCTCTGCATTCTGTCAATGTCTCGCTGAAGCCTGCAATAGCCCTCGATACTATCAACGGCACCTCCAATCTTTGTGTCATCAGCAAACATACTAACCCACCCCTCAACCTCCTCATCCAAGTCATTTATAAAAACTACAAAGAGCAGAGGCCCAAGAACAGAGCCCTGCGGGACACCACTTAGCACTGACCTCCAGGCAGAATACTTATCATCTACAACCACACTGTGCCTCCTGCCAGCCAACCAATTCTGAATCCAGACAGCCAAATCACCCTGTATCCCATACCACCTGACTTTATGAATAAGCCTGCTGTGGGGAACCTTATCAAATGCCTTGCTGAAGTCCATGTACACCACATCCACTGCTCGACCCTCGTCAACCTGTCTCGTGACTTCCTCAAAGAACTCACTAAGATTTCTGAGGCATGACCTGCCCCTCACAAAGCCATGCTGACTCCCTTTAATCGCGCTATGCTTTTCCAAATAGTCCTAAATCCTATCCCTCAGAATTCTTTCCAAAACCTTGCTGACCACAGATGTAAGACTGACTGGTCTGTAATTTACAGGGACTTCCCTATTTCCTTTCTTGAAAAGAGGAACAACATTTGCCTCCCTCCAATCTTCTGGTACGACTCCCGTGGAGAGTGAGGAAGCAAAGATCTTCACCAGCGGCTGAGCAGCCTAGGATAAATCTGGTCTGGCCCTGGGGACTTATCAATCTTAACATTTGCCAAAATTTCCAGCACATCAACTTCCTCAATCTTGATCCGTTCAAGCCTGTTTTCCTGCTCCTCAAAGTTCTCATTCACAACAACGTCCCTTTCCTTAGTGAAAACCGAAGCAATAAACTCATTTAGGGCTTCCCCTATCTGCTCAGACTCCACACACAAGTTCCCTACGCTATCCCTGATCGGCCCTACCTTCTCCCTGATCATTCTCTTATTCCTCACGTATGAGTAAAATGCCTTTGGGTTCCCCCTAACCCTTCCTACCAAGCCTTTTTCGTGCCCCCTCCTGGCCCTCCTCAGTCCACTTTTGAGCTCCTTCCAAGCAAGCCTGTAATCCTCTAACGCTGTGCTAGACCCTTGCTTCCTCCACCTTATGTACGCTGCCTTTTTCTTTTTGACAAGAAGCACCTCTGTACCCGTCATCCAAGGCTCCTTAATCTTACCCCTTCTTACCTGTCTCAGAGGAACAAATTTATACATCACTTGCAACAACTGCTCTTTAAACAGCCTCCACATGTCTGCTGTGCCCTTTCTGTGGAACAATTGCTCTCATTCTGCACTTCCCAACTCCTGTCTGATAGTTTCCTTTACCCAGTTAAATATGATGCTATCTTCCCCTGGTAACTGCTCCTTTCCCTTTCCATGGCTATGGTAAATGTGTCTGGCCTATCTTTCTATTTCTATCTTCACTGGAGCGTGGCACTGGGAGTAATTTGGAGATCATTATCCTTGAGGTCCTGCTTTTTAACTTCTTACCTAATTATCTCTACTCATTTCACAGGACTCCTACCCTTTGAGCACAGCGGTACAAATGACATAGGTGAACAATGACCTCTGACTCTTTACCCTCCCCCCTTCAGAATCTTTGAGAAGAGGTTGTTTTCTTCACAAGAACCAGTTTAATACTTGATAGCTGTTGGCGCAAGTTGTTATATTCAGTTGTTAAACTTATTAAAGTATTATTTAACAATGACATATTTGTCTCCATTTGAGCAAGACTCCTTTCTCCCCCCAAGACTACAAGATGTCAAATCCATCTGGGTGGAGATTAATGCATTCTTCAGAATCATTTTAGAA